>NW_028301594.1:4876979-5030833 GCF_987345545.1 Pholcus phalangioides
TTAAAAAACCCAATCAGAAATTTGTAGCCCTGTCTTTCCTGAGGGTAACAAAAACTTTCGGGGAGGTATTCGAATTCAAAAATCGCAAAAAAGTTTGGGAAGAACGGCAAAAACTAACGGACAACGCTTCTTTCCCTTATTTATGAAGTTCTTTTACCCATTAACACCGGTTGGTAAGAAAATTTGCCATTCTAAATTTGCCAATAAATGGTGGAAGTGGTTCCACTCATTATTTTTTGTTTCTAAGAAAAATCAGTCATCGTTAAAATGGGTTAACTTTCCTCCAATTTTTTAATTCAGATATCTAAACAAATATTAAGCTTGGAAACATGTAATTCGCCCCCTTTTCCCCCAGGAAAGACAGCTTTCTGATTGGGTTTTTCAAGACAGGGTGTCCGTATAAAAAGTTAACATTTTTATTTTAATAACTATACAAAACCCCTTTCAACGTGAATCACATATCTGGGTCTTACGCATTAATTGGATATATTTTATAATTGGAAGTATGCCTCTAGAATCAACGGGTCCCCAATAAATAGCGGCAAGCGGAATTATAGAATCACCCTGTATATAAAAAAATATATATTTTTTATTCAGCGTCGAAACTATTAAATTTCTTATCAGTATCATCGGTACATCACAATCAGCTGCAACCAGGGCGGAACTAGAGGGAGGCGGGAGCACACTTTTTTGCCCCATGTGGAATAATTTAGGGGCCGGCAATTTTAGATGGGGAAAAAAGAACATCGTTATAAATTTATCGAATTTGAAAGTTGTGGGGGCAGCAAAATAATATTTGCCTCTTTAGGTAAAAATCCTAGTTACGGCCCTCCCTGGCTGAAACAACTGGTTCATCATCAGAGTCAATCTCATCGAAAATTGCAAGAAATTGAGTAATATGTTAATATCTATAACACTATATCCATGAATAAGAAACCCTTCCCCCCACTATTCTTTTGGGATCCAACTTTTAGCAAAAACTTGTTCCTTGTACATGTTGAAATACGGTATTTGCCTATTTAGGACTTCTCAGACTCGTATTTAGGGTCTATCTCTCTCTTACGGCAAATAAAGTATCTCAAAAGCAATAAATAGTATGCATATGCCACCCAAGAATTTGCAGCCCTGGGTACATACAGCTGCGCATATTGAACATGCCTAAATGCGGCCCTGAATATTTCGGATATTAAAAAATATTTCGTTTAGTTGGTGATCTCGTATGATGTTTGGTTTTTAATCATTGAAAATTATCAGTGATTTTATTATATTTTATGTGGTCGGCTGAAGTTGGTTTTCTGTGTTTCCCAACTTCGAGGCGCGGATGCGAGCCCATCTCCCCGTTAAAAAGTCTCGCCACAGAGAGCAACAGGGCTACAAACGGTACAAATATTCAATTATGTATTACACTTCACTGATTTCGCTTCCACTCTTCGATGGAATAACGGAAGCTTTATTCTATTTTGCTCAGATTGTTAGGTACATGCACCCACACTTCCGGCGCAACTGACTAGGTAGTAAATTCGCCCATGGTGATAGATCTGAGTTGTGCTCGGCTTGAATGAAAAAAAGTGAATTTTACTTTTATTTATTATATCCCACTTTCCCAGGCCCTGCATGCACACACAAGTGTGGTGTGGTTGCTTTTCTCACTGTAGAATTTTTTTTTTACCTCAGGGAGTTAAGCCCTGGCTAAAAGGATTGTGAAAGTTTTGAGTTATAAATATGGTGAACGTGTACTTTGGGGGTTTTTCGTCAGAGGGCACCACTTGAAGTTGAACTTTCAGAGATTCTTTTTTAAAGATGGCTTGCAGGAGAATGAGATTCTGAGAAAAGTGTGGTTTATTACATAAGATTTAGCAAAATTGTATGTGAAAATGAATGAACCCTGCATCCTCTTGGTTGAAAAAATTTGAACGAAGTGAATTATTTCTCCAAAAAAAATTGAAATTTGGGAAAAAATTTGGAAAAATATTTTATGACATTTGTGTTTTATAAAACAAAAATATCTTGAAAATTCGACAAAATGAATGCTTGGGTCTGAAAGGTGTATACGCATTATATAATTTCGAACATTAATCATAAAATGCGTGTGTTTAAAATTATTAAATACATGATACCTTTAATAAGTATATTATTCTCAACGGGTGTTTTTGGTTAATGAAAGTGAGTAAAATATACATGTACTCTTTAATTTTATAATAAAATCTCAAATTATTTCAAATATTCCCCACGTTAATCATCTGAATATATTCATAAATAATTTTATATTTTTGTTTTTTATACGTGATTTTTAACGGAAAAAAATAAAACTTTACAAATATTTCGGAAATTTAGCGCTGAGGATTTCCATCCATATCCTATGGGCACCAATCCCGAAGGGTCTCCTATGTTGAGGGTTAATGTGGCTCACAGAAAATATGAAAGCTGTTTTTCACATTTGTATTCTTCCTTCATTTTCAAGTCTCTTTGGCTATTTTCTGAATTAAATTACGTAAGTGCAATATTCACCAAGATATTTGAATTGGAAAATTGGACAAATATTGGGAAAGAACAGCAAAAACACTAATGCAAAACGCTTATTTTTCCTTATTTATGCTGTTCTTTCCAAGCTTTTATCCGCCCAAATATCCCTGCTAATATTGCATTTAGAAACATGAAATTTTTTTTGTTAGCTTAAGAAAAGACAGAGCAGTGACTTTCTAATTGGGTTTTTGAGGACAGGGTGTCCGTATAAAAAGTTAATTCCTTATTTTAATAACTATACTACCCTTTACAACATAAATGACGTATCTGAGTTGAGTTCTACACCTTATGTAGATAATTTTTCTAATTAGAAGTACGCGTTTAAGATCAACGGTTTACCAATAAAATTCGCCAAGAGGAATTTACTAATCATTCTGTAGATAAATATTCTTCAATAAAATAAAAAAAAAATTCAATTTGAATTTTCTTCAATTTTAAGAGGACGATTGGTAAACCTTTTTTTTTGCATTCGGTTAATGATGCAGTATTAATTAAAGTAATTTCGGAAAAAATCCATTTTTTAAGCCTTAAATGTCGTGTCTCCTTAATATATTAAACTTTTTGATAATAAATAAGAAACTTATAAACAATCAAATTTCATAAATATTATAAAATTGAAAAATCCCAATTAAATTTAATTACTTACATTTAAAAGACACTATCAAACATTTTTGATGCGTGTGTAATTTCTGCACTGGAAATGCAATTTAATAAATATTAATAAATATTTGTTGTTTTCCATAATGTCTTTAATAGCTCAATTTTATTATTATAAACGAAAGATATTCAATATAAAACACGATCCATTAAGAGCACATATAATTAACTCTCCACAACTGTATTCAAATGAATCAATCAATTCCCCCCCCCCCTTTGATTGATTATCATAAAAGTGATTCGAATGAAGATTTAATTGCGAAACGAGCTCGTTAACCTCGATAATGCGTTTTCTATTTTACAATACTACAATAGCGTAATAATAAGTTACACTTCTAGTTTGCATATGTATTTATATCAATAAATTTTGGCTATGGGAAAACTTCCGAAGAATTAAAGTATCGTGCATTTCAATGTGCTGAAGACAAGGGGGAGAAATAAATTTTTCTATTTTAAGCTTCCAATTCTCGCCCTGGTTTTCTTTTCCAATCGATCAGGAACCACCGCATTCCTCATTAGATAATGGCGTTGGCCGCAGAATACTTTCGATGAAGCAACACCGGGTGGTTGTTTGTTGAAATAAGTACAATTAAAAAAAAAGTGAGAGAGAAAGTAATAATCAGTTATAATTATATCGGGAAGTTTTCGTTCCGCTCGATGAATATGGTGGTAACATAAATAGTTCGAATTACGATCGGCTTTTCTCAATTTGTAAAGTGTATTTTCACGGAAGAGGCCATCGGCAACTCAGATTGCACATCTCTAAAACAGTGTCGGAAGATTTTTTTCAATGATTTATTTTTCCGCAAATGACAAATTGTGAGTGATTTTTTTGAAGGGATTACTCAAGAAAAGGAACTGTTATGTACATACTACTGACTTCCTGGTGAGATAATTGCGGTAGAAGTGGAATGGTCACACGTAGAAACTAGCTGTGAATCATTATTTTTTTTCCTTTTTACTGCAAATACAATACTGACTTTGTTGAAAGTATATTGTAGATAGATTGGGTAGATTACGAGAGAAGAAATGGTATTTCTACAAGCTTATCTATCGGTCACGTAACGATGTTAAAACGGAGGTGATGTCGGCTATATGGTGAGATCAGGAAAATATTCGTTATGACTGAGAATAGAAGCAATATTAGTAGAGCACGGATTATATGCACTACAAAAGTGATAAAATGCAAATATACACTTAAAATAAAATAAAAATATGCATTGAAATATTGAAATGCAAAATATGCATTGAAATATTGAAATGCAAAATATGCATTGAAATATTGAAATGCAAAATATGCATTGAAATATTGAAATGCAAAATATGCATTGAAATATTGAAATGCAAAATATGCACTTAAAAATGCCGGAATATGCACTTAAAAATGCCGAAATATGCATTTAAAAATGCCAAAATATGCACTTAAAAATGACGAAATATGTTTAAAAATGCCAAAATATGCACTTGAAGTGCCAAAATATGCATAAAAAGCCCAAAATATATATAACAAAAAAATCCTGGAAAAAAGTTAAAAATTCCGAAATATGTACAAAAAATGCGAAAATATGCATTAAAAAATGAACGTTGCAAACAAAAGAAGATATATTTTTAAAATGCACGCATATTCTATGTCTTAGTGCATATTCATTCATAGAAGAAAAAATATCCCCACATATATATTTGTTAGTGCATATTGAAATAAAACTTCTACGTATTTTTTGGCATTTTTAATTTCTACTTCGCTTCTCGGTAACAAAATACCAGTAACAAAAGAAGTTGAACACTTTTGACATATCTCTAGAAATAGTGTTACAATAAAACGGTTGAAAAATGCTGTATTATTACTAGCATCTCTATTAATTCACTAAATCCCTACTCCGGGGGAAGGGAGGAACAGATGTTAAGAAAATATTATGAGCAATATTTATTTGAAAAATTCTTTTAAAAAAATGATTGAGTTTAAATAAATCTTCAAAAATATGCACTTATTCTGAAAATTCTTTGATTTTATGCATTTATATGCATTAGGCCGGGATTAAACTATAAAAGTTTGATAAAAGATTTTTACAAAACTTGTAAAAACAACCAATAAGCCTATCGATTACATTCGCTCGAATGCAATCAATACGCTGCATTATCAATACGTTGCATTTTTCAAGTTTTATCAAAGATATTTTTAGCATTAAATTAAATTAATTTTTATTCTTTTTTACCATTAAAAAATTCTTCTGAATGATAAAAAAAGACTAGTCTTTTTTCTAGTCTTTAATCTTTTTTAGCCAAAATAAGCATTTACGTGTAATCTAGACTCTAAATATAAGAAACTAAATTAGCTGTTTTTCTATCAAATCCTATTCATTAGGTGACAGTAAATGCTCACACATTCCAAGGTCGGGATTATACTATAAAAGTTTGATAAAAGATCTTTCCAAAAAATTGGGAAATGCAATCAATAAGCATATCGGTTGCATCCGAGTGAATATAACCAATAGGCTGATTGGTTGTTTTTTCAAGTTTTGTGAAAGATCTTTTACCAAACTTTTATAGTGTAATCCCGGCCTTAGAGGCATACAGGGTGTTACAGCAAAGATGTCAGAAAAAATAAAAATTCTACTGTTTATTTTCAAATTCAAGTAAAATCTAAAAAATTACCATCAAGGAGAGGAAAAATTTCGCTGTGAATCGTAAACCAATGTAATCGTAAATCAATGATTATTGAAAAAATACAAAAATTTAATTTTTCACACGTAAAAATTTAAAAACTAAAACAAATATCAGTTGGTAAAATATATATATAAGCGATTTTTTTTCAGTCCTGAACTTTTTTATTTTATTACTAAAAAGTGACAAAATTCAATAAATATTACTTATATAAATACGAGAAGCAACTTCAAGCCGGAACACATGCTGTAACCGTAAAAACTATATAAAGTAAATACTATAACTTTAAAGTAAAGTTAATTAAGTAAATAATTAAAGTACGTAATTAACTTTAAAGTATAACTATAAAGTATAACTATAAAGTATAACTATAAAGTATAACTATAAAGTATAACTATATTTAGTGAAAACTATATCTCTTATAATTCTTTAAAATAAAACGGTTGTCTTTGTTTTAAACAGGGCCGCAACTAAGGGGGGGTCAGGCGGGTCTCGCCAATTTCATTCTCAAACCTCTCCTTCAACATTACAAGGGGGGGCGTCAAAATGAACGCTTCCCCGGGTGATCAGGCATCTAGTTGCGGCATTGGTTTTAAACGATGTGGAAAATGAGCAACACATTTCATATGAAACCATAATTTTTTGTTATTTTAATGCTATATATCTGTGTAAATTTCATTTCATCCAAAATACCGGTTGATGTGTGTGTTGTTGTTTTGGTGTTTACGAAAAATTATTTTTCGACAAATATAAAACCATATTAACCGGTATTTTAGCACAAAAAGTTTACACCAGTATGTTGTATAAAAACAAATATTATATGATATATCATAACACATTTTGTTGAATACTGCTTTGAAACCAACAACTAACTTTCCTTGAAATATTATAACAGATAGTTTAGTTTTTATTTGATAGGTGGCAGCAGAGATCTCATATTTATTGAGATAGATATTTTTTCTGATATTTTTGTGCAGAAAATAAATGCGTATAATTTTTTTTACAATTTTTAGAAGCAAAATCGCAGAATTTTATCCCTTTCTGATCCTTTATATACTGTATAATAGGGCCATAAAATATTTTTTTAAAAATTGAAAAAATTTGTTTTTATGCTTTCACATGCAAACTATAAGGTGTCCTTTTTCTTCTCCTGTAATACCATCATGATGTACTATTTCGCTGGAAGGAGGTTTTCGCCGTTTTCCAGAACAGCCCGGTTATAGTATATGATTTCATTTTGAGCCCAGTTCCCATTATGTTTCACGTTTACATGGACATCATGGTCATCGCCCCCACATAGGTGGAGCTGACAGGGCTCTAGCCCTGGGGCCCGGGAAAACAAACGAAAGTGTCAATTTCTTTTTTTTCTCTTTTGCCCGCGTTCTGCAAGTGGTAGAAAAAAATGCATGCCGGTCGAAATTTTTAAATGCCGCGGGTATGATTGGCAATAGATTTGTCCAGCCCTATCGGACACGTGCCACAAATTACTGTAGGTGCCCAGCACCTTCACACTCTCGGATCCGATGAATCTACTTTTTTTAGTGCCTTGAAGTGGTTCTTTTCTGCATTATTCTGGGGATCCGAAGAATCAACGATCACGAGTGCAGCAAAAAGAAAAATGGTTCTGTTCTTTTTTCTTCTTTGACTTCGTACTTGTTAGACCGTAGATGCTCAACCCATGGCCTGCGAGTCAAATGTGGCCCTTGGAGTCATATGGCCTTACATCCTGGAGCAGGGTCCCTAGGCTGGGATCTTTGGCTGAGCCCCCAGACCAGACTTACACGGGACCCATTATGGTGAATTTATAGCGTGAGAGAACACCAAAAGATGAAAATCGGCCCGGCCCTATCAGCCCCACCCATGTGGGAGTCATGCTTGGAGTCATCTATGTGACTAGCAACCTCAAACCTAATTTTGTAGAAATTAACTAAGCTGTACATTTACAGATCACTTAAGCGACCCGCGGCACAATGAAAGAGCATTTGAGTGGCCCACGGAATGTTTACAGATGACTTGAGTAACCCATGGCACCGTTCCAGATCACTCAAGCAGTGGTTACGGATCACTTGACCTGCGGCACATCAGTTTCAGAGAATTTAAGTGGCCCTCGGTGCAGTTACACTTAAATTATATTACTCGCGGCACAGTTCCAGATCACTTAAGCGGCCACACATTTCTAGATCACTTAGTTGATCTTTGGCACATTTACAGATCATGTAAGTGACCAGTGCTATTCCAGATCACTTAAGTGGCTCGCGACATATTTTCAAACCAGTGAAGTCGTCCGCGACATGATTTCAAATCTATGAAGTGGCCCGCCTAAATGTTGAGCAACCCTTGTGTTAGACAGTGCAGGAGGTATACATCTATGCCGTATAGCTATGGTTCTAACACGTGTGTCACCCGAGGGCCGCAAAAAAGTGGCCCTATAGGAAAGAAGCCGGATAAATGTGGCCCTTTCGTGAAGGGATAAGTCAGAGGTTCCTATACATTTTATTCCATCGCCCTGTCCTTCAGAAATTTTTTTGTTCTCAGCGGCCCTTTAACTTAAATCAGCCCATAGGATCCTATGTTACATCCAGAGCTCCTAACACCCCCCTGCACTATTCCTTCGTCCCCCCCCCCCTATTGTCCAATATTGCCCAATAGGAAACACTGGGTAAAGCGACATTAAATCTACAGGAGAAAATTCTAATCTCACAAAAAAGCCACCTGAAGATATGTTATAGTGGCCTCTCTATGCAAGAGTCCCCTCAGAGCAGTTTATGTATTTTCTCACAAAAGATGCTATGATTCTTCTTGGTAAAGATCTAAAAAATGTGTCTCTCCCTCTTTCTACAGCTTGAAATTCTGCTGTTGACAGCAGCTATGGCGATAAGCTCATCCCTAGCTGGAATTTTGGGACACAGTGGCGTAATTTTACACGTTGACAAGTACGGGCACTACAGTGGCCACAGCTCGAGGTACGACTATAGAATCCATCCCGAAAAATATCACCACATACCCGAAGTAGAGCCGCACTTGATCGTTGAAGAACCGCACGCCCTCGAGAAGCCGACGCTCCTGGATGACTACAACATCCACGACGATAACCATGTCTACTACGTTGTGAGCGGCGACGACGATGACGAACATCATCAACTTCACCACGATGACGAACACGTCGACGACGATCACTCGCACTATAGGTGAAAACTTGCCAAAGACTTATACTCTTATTGTACGCTTCATTGTATTTTTTCACCACTGGCTTTCCCAAGATTGCTGTTGTACGCTGCTACTGTCCACTGGGCTGTAAATAAATGAGTGCCAACATAGCATAAATAAAGGTTCTATTACTTACGCAAGATTCGAAATGTTCATTTGAGTTGTCTCTAAGTTTCCATCAAGCTGAAACCATGATATATCCAGAAGCGTATTTTCAGGAGGGAGGGGCAGTGGCCCTAGCCTAGGGCGACAAGCTCTTATTGGCGGCAAATTTGAGGAATGATTGTTCAAGAAAATTGGTAAAATGGGAGAAGGGTAGTAAAGCTGATAAAACGAATGATCTAGAGAGTTTGCAAGCACAAATGAGTGACCAAAACTGTGTGCAGTGCCGTTTTAACGCACCGAGCCACGACTTCCTAAATATTACACGTATTATTTATTACTTTATCTAGGTGGTCGTGCCCGTGCATGACCCGGGATGCCTCAAGTTCAAACGAGAACTCAAGAAAATGAGATCTAATTAAAAACTTGGAGAGTAAGCACGCAAATTGGTAGGCAGAGAGGCATTTCTAGCCGGGGGGACTCACAGTACTTATCAGCTCAAGAGAAATTTCCAGAGACCATTTGTTTGAGTAAGAATGGGAATTTGTTGTTTCATCAGTTTCCACAATACTTGTACGAAAAAAATATATGGATTTTTATCTTCGAAAATGTGAAGAAAAACTTACGCAAAAAATAAATTCAAAGCTTAATTGATTTGACTTGCCAAATAGGCAAGGGGTTGTGTATAGTTATCAAAATAAAAAAATTAACATTTTATATGAACACCCTGTGCTCAATAACCCAATCAGGACATTGTTGCCGTCTCCTCTGATGCCAACAAAAAACATTCATGTTTTCAAATGCAAATTTGCTGAAATATTTGAATTCGAAAAACGGAGGAACGTTGGGGGGAAGCGGCATTGAATACGGGTAAACCGTTTTACTGGATACACTTTTCTAATTGGAAGTGTGCCTCTATGATCAACGGTTCTCTAGTAAAATGCTGTTACCCCTGTACACTCCGTATATATATATGTTACTGCCAAAGAGCCCGAAGTGCGGCCAATTCCCGACGGGGAAAGCCAATTCGAGAATTTGCCAAGAGTTTTGGAATAAGTCCAAATTGCAGAAATGATTCGGACTTTGGCCGGCCATTTCGCGAAGTGGCCGGAGATCACTGGCAACAGCTCGATGTGCTGATGTAAAATGGCCCAATAAGAGCCAAATCTATTTTTTTTTAATCACCAACGTGTGATACATTATCTATATATAGCAGCTATATTGGATTTGCTCCGTGATGAGAAAAAACTATAAAAATAATTATAAAAACAGTTTTTTTCTGCCAAATTTTGGAGAAAAAAAATTATTACCACATCGTAACTGCGGTTTCATGGGTTTCCATAACCAACGTGAACATACAGTCGGCTCCCCGTATTCGCGGGGGTTACGTTTCTGGCGTGACCGCGAATACGGGAAATCCGCGAATAATCGAAACCATAGTTTTTCTTGTATAATCTCGTTTATTGAACAGCATGAGAAGAGCAGAGTAACGCAGAGGTGTAAGGGAATGTAAAAGAGGGTGCAGCGATTTTTTTTTTTTTTTGGCGATGTTTTCTGTAATAACATTGTGATTTCTGTTTGCCGTTTCTTCTTCATATCATCAAGTATGTTGGAATATGATGGCAAGGCTTCCTCTACCAATTTTTTTACATGGTGAAGAGCGTACCACGAGATCTGTCATAAAAACAATCTTATTTGAGCATGCAAAGCCCTTCCGCTATGTTACTCATGGTGAAAATTTGTCTTCTACTTCTTTATCTGGTACCGCTTCAGTTTCAGGAGCAGTCAACTGCATTAATTGCTCCTTGGTCAATATCTGTGAATTGCTATTAACTAGCTGTTCGACTTCTATATCCATATCATTGAACATTTCTCCACCCACCTGTTTTGCTAACGTGGCAATGTCTTTTATAGTCTCTTCAGTTGGCTCTGTAGAAATGGTTGTGTCCTTTAGCGTACATTGTGGCCAAAGGTTAATCCAACCCGAGGTATCTGTTTCTTTTTTGGGAGCTGCCACGGCTCTAGTAATGACAGTAATGTCATTAGCAAGCCATCCTAAACATGCACAACTTGAATTTTGTAAACAAAACACATGAATGACAATTTCTGAGTTGAAAAAAAAAATCCAATTAAGGGAAAAAAACCGCGAATGCGGGGGGGGGGGGTTATAATTATCACTAAGGCAACTGGAATAAGGATATAGAATAGGGATAGAATAAGCTTTATCCAGTGGCTATAATTATCACGAAAAGCCAAATTGACGATGATCCCGAATCATGCCTTTCTTTATCGAACTTTGGCCAGGGATCACTTAATTTGGTCACTTCATGAACTGGCCAATTTTGGGCTTTGGCAGTAACGTATATATATATATATATAGGGCAGTGTTCTCCAAACTGTGGGGGAAAATGATGAATCAGGAATTGAGCGAGGGAGGGAGCCGCGGGTGACAAAAGTTTGATAACCCCTGCACTCTCGGGTAAATTCCTTTTACAATGGCGCCAGCACTGGTAGGGAGCAAAATAGTCAAACATCAAAACTCTGATAGGCCATGCCATATTAGGACATGCAGCAATAAAAAAATAGCAATAATGAATCCATATGCAGCAATAAACATAATTTTTTATGTAAACATTTTATTTACATAACGTAAAATAAGTTAAGCACATGAATTTCGTTTTGTCAATACAATGAGAATAATATTTACCGTATTTAATTTTTTGACAGTTTTTCAATGCAGTTCATGGAGAATCAATCAATATTTTCAACAATCAAATTTATAATCTAGAAAAATAGTTCTATAAAACTAAGAACAGACTGACTCGCTTATAACGAACATGGATATTATGAATTTTTAATAAAACAAAGTTTTTTCCGTGTCCTGTGAACTTTGTATTGTTTATCTATGCTATTTTAATTGCTTAAAACAAACACCAATTTCAGCAAAGCTCGCCTAACATGAATTTTTGACCGATTTTCAAAGATGGAATTGTCAGGAATTTCTTTGTGATCTCATCTATATCTGCTTATCTGTAAATTTATCTTTCTGCCACTAATATATAAAATGTCTCCACCTATGGTGCAGATATAAAATGAAGTTCGTGCATAACAAATAGTTTCTCTGGTTTTTTTTGTTTTTTTTTTACTTTGTTATAAGCGAGTCTGACTGTATATTGTTCAGTTTCAAACTATAGATCATATGTATATGAAATTAAAAACAAGCATGTATGATAAATTAAATGAATTAATAATCAATTACTATTATGATGACGAAACTTTCTGTCACAGTTCATATACTTATATGCTTAATTATATCATTCTTTTTTTTTGGTACAACCTGATCAATGATTCCATATTCACAATATATCCCAGCTTTACAAAATCCTTGCATTGCTACTCTTCAGCGCATAAATATAATAAATTCATTTAATATACACTTTTAACAAAATTGTTACAAATCACAGGATTTTCAAAATAAATGCTGTATAATGCCATATGTACAAAATCAATTTACACGGCGTAAATATACATATGCTCTGTGAGACCAACATAGAAATGTTTTGATGACTATGGCTCCTTTCGGTCAGTCAAATCGGATCGAGTGATACAATGAAATTTCACATGACTTCAAATGTACATGTAGTAGAAGAAAATTGCAAAGAGTGTCCACAGTAAAACTAATGCGTCAAACCTCAAATCGGAACTTTTACTAAATACTGGACAGTAAGGGCACTGGTATGACCCGCAGACTTGGCACACACTCAAGACATTTAAGTCATACATGTCCAGCATGGTTTCGTCATACCTTTCTGTTGAGTTAGAAAAGAAATAAAACATGTAATGTGTGAAGAAAGGAAAAAAATATATGTATATTATTGCACAAGTTTAATTAGTAATTCATAAATGATGCATAGATGATCAGACTGAAATTAGCTGAACTGGCCAAATTATATGGGCTTGTGTTTTAAATCTTGCTCGACATTATTATATAATTTCATGCACTTTCTTATACTGAAGAGAAGGCTCCACACATACACACACATCCAGGGCTGTCTTAACAACATCATAAATCCCTAGGCAAAGTGATTTTTTTGGTGCTGCCACGTGGCTAGAAGTGCCTGCCTACCAATTAACAGGGGCGCCAGAGCCTGGTTGATAAGATGCTTGCCTAAAGTACCAAAGGATGTTTAGAGGTGTCGCGAGTTCAATACCCGGTTCGTCCTTGTTAGAAAACTTTCCTGACACAGGGGTACAACAAAAAACGGCGACTTGGCCGCAGCAAAAAATTGCTACCGCAGGGAGTCCCCCATCGAGGGGTCAGCGCACCAACCTCTCGATGAGAATAAAAAAAACAAACATGGCGTTCGGAATCGGCAATAAATTGTAGGTCCCGGTCTAATTAGCCGTCGTGTGCAGAAAATGACAGTGGTGCGACAAAAATGATCAATGACCAATTAACATATTTACTCTCAAAAATTTTAACAATATTTCTCTATTATGAGGTCTTCTCTGCATTTGAAGCCCCCAAGCAGTGCCTACGTTGGCCTTACAGTCAAGATGATACTACTACTACTACTACTACTACTGAACCAGACATGCACCTCGTCCATATTCTTCTGAGGAACTTCTAGCAAATTGGTACATGTTGGAAAGTGCGTGTATGTGTAGTGAACCTGACATGAAGTTTGTTTGTGTGTAATGCTTGTTATGTGTAGTACTGCCATCTGCCATCAATTTTTTTCTAACTATGGGTGAAATGCAATGATTGAATAATTGTATTGTTGTAGGCCTGTTGCTCTGTGTGGCGAGACTTTTTAAGGGGGAGATCGGCTCGCATTCACTCCTCGAAGTTGGGAACCACAGAGAATCATCCTCAGACGACCACCACTATGACACCGGGGGGGGGGGGGGTCAAGATGATACTGCCTAAATTCCAGTGGGAGGAGGGGGCCTGATCCCAAATTTCCAGCGAACATCTACCCTATGATTTTCAATGAAGTCCTTACATTGTTTTTAATAGGAAATTTATAATTTTGATAAATAGTACAATCAATCCTTATGAACTTTTTCTCAAGCTAGAGCCCTTTGTCTTCCTCCCTGTCTCTCTCCTCATGGATGGGGTGTGATGATACTTCTACTGATTACTAAATTGCACATGCACCACATATACATTTTTCTGGGGAATGTCTAATAAATTGGTGCTCTCTAATGAATTGGTGCATGTTGGAAGGTATGTGTATAATAAAGTATTTATGATGTCAGATTTAAGAATTTCATGTTTGGGAGTGATACCATCTGTCTTCCGTATTGGAAATAAAAATGGCAAATACCCGAATTTTTTTTTTTTTTTTTTAGTACCATGTTGGAGGGCTGTCTGCTCTCTGTGGAGAGAGATTATGGTGTCTTTGCCTGCATTCAATTTATATTATATAACTCTTTCATATTAACTGTGTAATAAAGGGAAATATATGAGAAATATATTTTGAAAAATATCATGTAACTTAGGGGCCGTTCAAGTATTACGTCATCATCGATGGGGGGGGGAGGGGGTTTCCGATTTGCTGACTTTCGATGACAAGGGGGAGGGGGTTTGGATAATGCTTACGTCATCAACCACCCTTTATGAAAATATGAGTTAGAATTCAGAGGGGCAGAGATGATGACGAAATTTTGCTGACAAGGGTGGGGGTCAAAAATGGATAAAAATTTGCTTACGTAATACTTGAACAGCCCCTTATGATTTGATTTCAAAATAACTGTAAATATCTAACCTGGAGCATAGTAATCATAAACTTTGGCAGGAAGGTACCTCGTGAGGTTTGCTACTGGGTACCACCTCTGTATGTTGAAGGATACGCATATAGGTGATGAATCCAGCTATGTAAAAAAAATCAGAAAAATATATAAGTAATGAAAGGTAAACAGATATGTGTGTTATTCATATTTTTTAAGACGAAAATAGATATGACTTACAAAGCTGAAGTAAAATATGACTTTTTGTTCTTCAGCTCTAGCTTCCTTGAGGTTACGAACTGTGGCAGCTCGAACAATTTTGTGAAGCTCATTCTGTGTGATAACGTATCCAGTGGGAATGCCCAGTTCTAAAACAGCCATGCCACTGTAAATACTTTCTGACAATAGATTCCAGCTATTTCAAGATTAAAAAATAACGAAATTAAGTTATTGATTAGTTCTACTGATATGATAGGTAAATTAAACCTTTCATAAATCATCAAGTTTTGTTAATTATTAAAAACAAGATTGATATAAATATTTTTCTGGAATGGTTCTGTTATCTTAAATTTATTGCTTTGTGAAAAATTTATATAAATCAAAGTAAAAATTGGGTATCAAAATTATCTCTCACCTCTGACAAGAAGTAATTGTGACGTGGGAGTTATTCCTACCAAAGAAGTGGGCTCGCACATTCAGACTGAATGAAGATATAGGCGGCGGAACAATCAAATGCTTCCAGTCAACACCATATTGCACAGATAGTTGTACTACAGCGATTCCCGACCCCTGAGCTTTGACGATGACAGGTCCCCAAGCATTTGGAATCTAAATGAAAAATTTCCATTGAAATACTCAGTTGAAAAACGTCGTAAAAATATTAATTTAGAAAAATATTGTTTACATGATTTCTTTTCTTTCTTTTTTTTTCTTTTTTTTGAAAAAAAAATTGAAATATTTTTTGGATTGTCTTACATTCTAAAAAATACAGTTTTTTGATGCTTGTGAAGTTGAATAGATACACCCATATGCATTGACGTATGCAAAGGGGGTTCTAAAGCCCCTCTTGAGCCAAGATCAGTGTTATTTTGCAGGGAAAAAAGTAAACCCTCCCCCCAGAAGGAAAAAAAAATCTGAAAATGCCCCCTCGAGAAAATTCTGCGTACACCTATGCCCATATGGCACTTATTCCAAGAAATACAGTTGCTTTTATTGCTACAACAAACCTTAACACATCATATTGAGTTACAATTCCCAGTCACCTCATAAGGCATATTGCTTAGTGTGAATATGCACTGTATTTCCAGCATTAGCTGGCATGCCAGAAAACAATGAGAGAGACAAGCATGCTGGGGAAAATGAATGCGAATTGCAGATTCTGGAAAATTCTTAAATACCTTCATTATAAAAATCTATCGAATTGGATAAAGGAACTCTGTGATCCTTATTAAATTTTACTTTTCCAGGCATGCCAGGAACCAGACCAGACCCCAACATTCAAAATGAGGTGACCCTTGAGTTTTGCAGCAGCATGCCGGGTAATTCAGGAGAATACAGTATTTGTATTTATAACCACAAATAATAAATGTAGAATATATCTGTGACTTAGAAGTACAAGAACTCTACGAAATATACTCATATCTGATCAAAATCGAAGATGCAATTCAAAGGGAACAAAAATGTTCTATAATTTATAGCATTTAAGACTTGATTCAATTAAAAAACAAACTATCATAAAAAATTAAGAATATTTTCTTCAGTTAATTATATCACTTTGATTCTCAGCAGCTCAAAATCACTCAAATATTTGTAATATTACAAATATACCTCAACGGTCTGAAGTTCCAAAAGGTTTCTGTCATCAATCTGGAAGACTTTTGAAAACCCTGGTGATGAGGGGGCTTCTATAGTAACCATTACATCTGTTATATCTCGAGCTCGTGACCCTACTGAATAATCCATCAGGGCTTGCATAGCCACCAATGAGTCCTGGAATTCGAAAAACTTACATGAAACATGAACTGCACATGTAAATAAAATGCAGTGTGGTAAAAATTCATTTTACCAGCACGATGGTTTCTGTTATGCTCGGTGTACAACAAAATGTACAAGTTTTTAACTGAAGTCAATGCATGCAAAACATGCCTGGGTTGATGCCCATCCACCATCAGTCGATCTTTGTACATTGAGCCATTCAGCAATCTCCTTCTGTATCACAGCCTGCCTTTGAACATGTACAAGCAATGCATATGCGCTTGTTTCAATATTTGATGATTCATACAAATGAGGCAGTCGGGGTAGCATATATGGACGATTGTTTTCTATCTTCATATGAGCAGCAGGAACCAAAGATTTTGACCAGTAATGGAAACCTCCTGCAAAAAAAAATAAATAAATGCACGGAATATTGTTAAAATAATAATATAACTAATATAATTTATATTGATAAACAAAAATGTAAACTTTAAACTCTTTTTTAGTAAAAATGAATTTCGTGGAAAAAATAATAATCTAAATACGATGAAAAAACATGCTCAACATACGAGTCTCTCTCATGGTCCCATCCATAATACTGAATGCTTTCTCCGCCTCTGTGCTTTTGGATATTGTTAGAGCATATGCAACAATAGCGATATCATATGGATCCGTGAAATCCTTTATGATGTGAAGCATATTTTCAAGATACCGCCGAGCCGCTTGCTTTGCTCTAACTGCCTTCAGTCCTAAATCCTGAAATGGGTTAATTGATGATTTACTTTTATTAATCTGAATAATATTAATACAAATATTTTTAACCTAATATTAGTATGAAAAAATGTCAAAACAAACGTCATACACATTTTTGTCACTTACAGGCAAAATTCAAAGAATGTTTAAATAAAATAACAATTTCTGCTGGATATTCTAAACCAAATTTATGAATTTCATATGTTATAGCTTAATAATAGCTTACTGAGAAGTAAGAATAAGCTCAAAAAATACTTACACCTTTAAGATCTTTAACCTCTGTTAATGTTATGAGTACATGAGCAGTCAAGGAAATGTTGCGATACCTGACATGATCATTCAGACGATCTGACTGTAAAAGACATGAGTTTCAAATCAAACCCATTTATTCATGTAAAGAAAGGGTTGGTGAAACAATACATTGTTCTTGATGAACTAAAAACCACCCAGGAGACACCAAGGTCCCATACTAGTTGTTTATACTTTAGTTCATATAAAAGAAACATCTCTCTTTTAAAAGTCTTTTTTTCTTCCAGTATTAAAGTTTCTCAATTACTGTTATTATACGAAGTGAACTGCGAATATTCTGATGAATAAAAATGGGTGATAGACGAGCCCAAGTGGAACGTAAAACACTGTAGCAGTCCTGTCTTATCTCAAACCGTTTGAGTTATGGTGGATAATTGATTATGGGGACAAAAAATTCGTCGAGTCTGAAAAAAACAGAATTTGTGAAGTTTCTGAAAGACATACTCACAAACTAAGCACATACTTGGAAAGTGCAGAAAAAAAAAATCATATAAGATGTCACCATTTCCATCAGAATATCTGAATCTAATAGTGAACTACAAGCGTTGAAACATTGGCAAAGTTCAAAATTAAATTGTTGCCAAAATTTTGAATCACCAATTCCACAAACACCCTTCTAGCTACAATCAGACAAATTTACTAAAAACTTGTCTATTGCACCAGCTTCTGAAAGAGTCTACTATAAACCATATCATGTTCTACTTCAGAAGAAAGTTAGCCTTTTGCTTACTCTACATCACTGAAATCAGTGTTTGTCAAAGTAAACATCTTAGTAGATTTCTGTGACAATTTCATTTTTCACTTCTCCAATCTCTAAGTGCTTTTAGTTCACCATTAAATCCAGATATCCTAATAGAGGTGGTGTTGTTTCGTAGGATTTTTTCCGGTTTTTCCGAATATGTGCTTAGTTTGTATGTAGGTACTTCAGAAACTGTACAAATTTGTGTTTTTTGAGACTATGCGCTTTTCTTCAATAATTCATTTTCCACCATAACTTAAAATGGTTAGAGATAGGACAAGCAAAGTTGCTAAGATGTTTTACGTTCCATTTGGGCTTGTCTATCACCCATTTCATTTTGGAGATTATTTGTAGTTCACTGTGTATATGTTGATATAATTAGTAATCATTCAGTGAAGTAAAGCTTTTAAATTAAAATTAAATTTCAAATATCAGAAACTTTTTATTATGAGCTGTTCTCAGTATGAAAAGTATCTTACAAATGAATAAAATCAAATTACTTACTGTGAGATTCATTTTCCTATCGTACAGATGTTCGGTGGTTTCATAAAATGCTCCAACAGGAGATTGGTAGCGCAAAAGCCAAGCTACTGCTTTTGCTATCACCGATGGGTCTATGTACAGGAAGTTCTCCCACTCCTGGAACGTTGCTACATGAAAAATCCTAGCGCAAAATGCTGTCAACCTTTAAATGAAAGAAATTTCATTGTTTAATTCTTAGCACTTGTTTTATCTTTCATTACATAGTTGTTCAATGAAATAACGGCCCAATTACTTAGTTCTCTAGTAATGGCATATAATTTTGATAATTAGGATAACTTCAAAAACCAAAAATTTTTGCAAACAGTTAGCATATTGAAATGCATGTATTATTAATACACTTAGGAAAAATTAAATGACATACCAGACACTTGGTTCAGAGTTCCACCGAAAAGGTGAAAATGATCCATCTGCATTTTGATAGCTGAGCTGCCGCTGATAGCCTACAATAACAATACAGGCGGAAAAATCAAAACAAAATACTATAATAAAACTGTGCTATCACTGTGCTAGATCATTTTCTGGTGGTAATAAAAAATAACTTTTTTTTTACTTTGAAGAGATCATCATCCTCACTATAATAAGATCAAAACATATTTGAAGTAAATATAGATGCAAAATAAATCAGTTTCTACCAACCAATGTTCAGATAGTGGAACGCTTTTTTTTCCGTAGCAGGCTTCCTCTCTCCACTGAGTCTCATGAACATGAGTGTGTACAGATTTGCAGCAAAAGAAAACATATTCTGCTCTGCACACCAAGAAGGTTTCCTCAGGATACTCGATGCGTTGATGGGCATAGTAGGGAAAGTGGCTCCAAAGAGATCACCTGTTCATATATATATAAAAAAATAGTTAGATAAAAACATTTCCAATTTATATTCAGATGTAAAAAATATATATAGAGTGGTTATGAAATTATTTAACACAGCTTTCCGAAGATGAATACATTTTGAAGCAACTGGTAAAATTACTGCATACACAAGATAAGGAGGAACAATTTATCATCCATATAGGCTATCATAGACTCTGGATGGTAAATATGTTTTACAGAAATTAATTCTAAATCTTTTTGCTTAGGCCTCGGACAACCAATATTGAATAAATAAATAAATAAAATGAATAAATTTTATTTTATTTTAAGTCTAAAGTAGATGTAGGCTTTTGAAAATAACTCTAAGAAAATTAACAAAAAAATCCATGTATCAAATAAACATTAAATTCATGTTAATGAAATTTAATATAGTTAAATGAAATAAAATTTCATATAAAAATCTTTCACTTTCGAATTTTTTTTTCCAAATAGATAAGTAAACATCACATACATTAAGGATTTTTAAACTAAAGGTTCTGACGCAAACTATATTGGTTGCAAGGGCTTCTGAAATGAAATCTCATTACAATTCTTTCATAAACATGGCCCCCCACATCCTGAAGCAGGGCCCTAGGCTGGGAATTTTTGTGGGCCTCCAGGCCAGACTTTTCACAGGTTTTTTTCTATAGTTAGTTTATAACATGCAAAAACAAAAAATGAGAATCGTCTTAGGCCCCACAGCCGGAGCCCTGTCAGCCCCAACCCTTGTGGAGGGCCATGTTTATAAACACACTTATTGTGTCACTGGTTTTACAAATTTTGAAGAACAAACAGAGCCATAGTTGTGAAGTTGATCATGTTGTTTAGTTTGGGTTTAGGTCATGGCTAAAAATGGTTAAGAACCTCTGGTATAGACAAATAAGTAAGAAAAGAAGTTTAATTTGTGATACAAATAGAAACAAAGATATTAAAAAAAAAATTCTACTAAAGGGAAATAATTACCAGACACTGAAATTGAAGCCTTGTTCGATTCAAAAGTATATAGTCGTTCTTGTCTGTATGGCACGATAGGAGAATCTGTCAAGTTTGTGTCTAAATACTTTATGAGGTAGGCTCCTCGAGTCAGGTCCAGAACAATGCTTGTGTGCTTGAACTGAGGAATGCCGGAGGGCTAAAAAAAAATGTAATATTTATTTACATATACAATTGAAGTTTACATCTTCATCTCAGCTTGATTATCCAACTTTTGTACTTCATATATATCTGGTTTTATGAATTTTATAAATGCTCTCACATCATATATTTATTATTAAACTTTTTATGATAATGTGAATCTACAGATGAAAACATGATCATTTCCTAAATTATTCATTTATTTAATCAATGGATATTCATATGAATGAAAATATTTGCAAATTTATTCGAACAAGAACTATGAGTTAATATTTTTCTTCCATATGGTATGAATGATTTCTATTGTATACGGAGACATTTTTACTATAAGTAATTAATGTTAAAAATTAGATTTTATGAACAAATATAAATGATGTCTTTATTGAAAAGCCTTAAATTAATCACAGAAATTGGTCCATTCATTTCAAGTAAGATTATGTTTTGCACACACCTCAACCAGAAGAGTCTTTGTAACAAGATGCTTGGCTATGAAAGTCTTTGCCATGATGGTAACATTGACTGTACCTGTCTTTGTAGCTACAATTGGCATGTGTACTACAACTGACTGTCCAGCTTTAATCTGAAAGGTAAAAAAAAGGTGCATAGTAAATAACCAAATATCCATTATGAATTACACAAATTCTTTACAAAATTGTTCATGATCCAAAAAAGCAAGTTTTGAGAAAGATACATTTTTGGAGATGCATTTACTATAATGCTTACAGAAATTAAATGATGTTGTTCTTCTTCGGATGTTCTTGGATCATATGAGTCAACAATCCCAAAAGATTCAACTTGCACAAACCTATAATTAGGGGATCTTGCAAGTGAAACTAGAACCTATAAAGAAAAATAATTATAAATATCATAATATCTGATAACAATGTTTTCCATTGCAAAAGATATCAGTTCCACAACAAGCTTATTACAATAATCTCAATTCTGCATAAACAACTTTTTGATATTTAAGTGTTAGAAAGACTTAAACACCTTTTATTAGATGATGTATCAGATAAATATATGAACCATTTTCACGGAATTGATAATTTTCTTTTATTTCTTGCTCAAAGAAAAATGTCAACCAAAAAATCCAAAAACAAATTATTTGATACCTGCTCATAAATGAAATAGTCAACAGCAAAGTTTGTTCAAAACTTATGGTGAAAAAAATTGTTTAACCATGTTGAGAGATAAGCAAATCCGACCTGGAATCTTGATATTTGAGTAGCTTATTTTCGAAAGGGAACATTTCTACTTTTTTTTAAAATGCACTTTTCAATGGTTTGTGAATCTTTGGGATAAGCTCTGTGAGATTATGCAACCGGGAATATTTTTGATAGAAATTATGATGTAAAGTTAGTCGTTTCTATCAAAAGGGAACAACACATCCACCTTTTTCCATAAACTTCTGTATTTTCTATCTCTCAATAACCTATGCCATGGGATTGAAAATTTTGTCGACTAACAAGGGGACTCCATTAATTGATAGTAATGTATTGAGTCCAATCAATGTAATCCAAAATTGTGTTTGTTTGTGAAGGTGTTCGTTTAGAGCAGGTTCCACTGAAGAATAATTCTGTTTCTTACTATTTGAGAGAGTAGTAAGGATACCTTCCTTGGCAAGGTCAAACCCTATGGAATCAATGGGTTGCATAGAAATTTCTAACTTTTCAGACTTGACTAGCTCCAATCTTAATCAAAAGGTAACATTTCCACTACTTTTCCTTCAAAATGAAACATTTCCAAAATTTAAATTTAGATAAATTCCTTCAATGTTAATCAAGAAACATACTATTTAAACATTCTTATACCACTTCAGTATGCTGCTACCTGTCTGGCTATTTTCCACTTTTGTAAAGCAATCCATTCTAGAGGAAAAAAGGTTTTTACCTCTACTGTGAATTTAGCAAAAGCAAAAATGTTAATTTTTGATATTCAGTGTTAGAATATTATGTTAATGAACAAACAATTTATTTTTTTTTTTTTTTGTTTTTAGTATTTGACAACACATTATTAGTCAAGTATTTATTTTGAGAGTTTTGAACAACAGCCCAAAAACATGGCTGCTCAAGTCTGAACAGCAACAGATATTGTCTCTCATTTTAAGTGTTAAATCTCTATTAAATATGTGTCTTTGTTCAATTGAATATTCTGGTTATAATTACTTACACTCACACACATCACTAGTAAGAAGGATATATCAACAGATCCAAAATAATAAACTCTTCATTTATGCTGCACATTTACAACATGTCCATCTATTTTTGTTGCTTATCTTGATTTTGGCCAAGCACTGATACTTTGTACAGTTCTTTTTTTTATATTTTTTTGGGAATTGTCAATTTAATTTTTGTCAATTGAATTTTTATTTCTTTTCATTATTTGTGTTGCTCGTTCCTTTTTTTTTGTAGCTTTTATGGGTACAACAGATTTCTAATTTGTCTCTGTTTTCCTGGAGCACAAGTTGCATTCTTAAAGCAATGTTTTTAGATGAAACATTATTGTAGCTTGATGTTGCAACCAAGAAATTTGGATTTTGTTTACTCCCCCCTTCCCCCCCCCCCACCCGCAACTTATGGTCAAACCTTCCTTCTTGTTACCTAATGTCAGAGAAAAATAGCCAAGAGAAAGATATTTTTATGTTTCCCAATGCTGACAAAAAAAACTATACATGTTGAAAACATGCTTTTCAGAAATAATAGAAGCATCTGAACAAAAATTATACGTGGTAAAGTGAAAATAATTTTCAATCACATATTTTTCACACAAAAAAAGAAGCCAGAAGAAAGACATTTAATGAAAACACTCATCTCTTTTCTTGTAAATAAGTAAAATTTGTTAAATAATTAACCATTATTTTTGCTATTCAAGATGACACAATTACACACGACAACAATGTCTATATTTTTCTTTACCTTTTTCTACAAAAAATAATTATTATTTTAAAGCCTATATTTTAAATAAATGTTTAAAATTAGAAAAAAAAAAAGATTAAATATGAGAGTATATTAATCCTAAAGACATTAATTATTGAAGAAGAAGAATATATTTATGTTTTAAGATAGAAAATTATTAAATATGAAAATTGGGCTGGGGACAGCCAGGAGAAGGGCATTTTCTTAAGGAATGAAAATTTGTTCAACTGAATTTTAAAAAAGTATTGATCAAAAAATTATGAGTTGTGACATGTCAGCAGCAGGAATATAAATAGAAAGTGATGGAAAAAAATTCTATACCAAAATATATATTCAATGTAAACTAGTTTACATTGAATATATATTTTACCCATATCAAGGGCGTAGCGGGGGGGGGGGGACTTGGGGGTCTGGTCTCCCCCCCCCCCCCGAAATGTGAGAAAATGACCGAAAAAAGGGAAAAAGATGGCCAAATCCATTGTTCTGTCACTTTGGTCCCTCCCTGAAATGAAAGTGGTCCCTCCCCCCGAACGAAATTTCTGGCTACGCCCCTGACCCATATATATTTTGCCCATAGCAGCTGCTATGGGCAAAATTTAGGCCAATTTCATGAGAATGACCCATATCTGATGACTACAATCTGAGAGGAAAAAGAAATATAATTAGATGTATATGTTACAGTGTTACAGTAAATGTGTGATAAATTGGTTATTATACATGGTAACTGGTTATTGTGCATGTTTAAAACCAATCATCTTGATAAGTTTGGTAAATTTATCCATTTTACCAACAAATATGAATAACACTCAAGTGTTGTTGGTAAATTTGATAAATACAGTAGAACCTCGATTATCCAAACACATCCGGGGCCAAAGGGTGTCCGAAAAAGTGAAAGTTTCAGTGTATCTATTCAAAAACTAATTTGGTAACACAAAGGAATAGAAATTAAGACAAATGATACCCCCCAAAAAACTGTGATAAGAACTTTTTTGTTGTCAAGAAGACGCACTCCTCCCTCTCATTAAAGCAAGCCCATACAATTAAGATGAATTAGTGAGACAAAAAAAAAAAGAAGATGGCAGACAAATCTGCTCCTATTCACATGTTTTTTTTGCTTGTCAATTGTTTATAACTACATAAACTATACCCAAATCCACCACATTTACATCTGTAGCTCACAGATACAATATATACAATTGTTTGGAAGGGGATTATTGTACATTAGAAGGAAGCTATCGAGTTGGGAGATAAGAATGTTCAGGTTCCAAGAAAATACCAACTGTTGAGCATCATTGACTATAGAAAACTGAAAATGAGAGGTTAGAAAGGTGTTCGGTTGACCGAGTTGTTCGGAAAATTGATGTTCGGATAAACGAGGTTCTACTGTACTTGAAATTTATTGCCTTTGTCTGTGAATATGCATAATACCGTAGTGTAATTGGTGAATTTGATAAATATGAAAAAAATTCCAAATGAGTCTAGTACGTGTGATGAAGTCAGACCTTGATATAATGCTAATAAATTTTACGATCTTGCCCTGATATAATGATACAATACATATATGAATTATCATGTATGGTATATCATATAGTATGATTTATCATGTTTACCAATGATGGAACACTTGGATACTATGCATAATCGCCAGTAAAAGATTAAAGTTAGGGAAATTTATCAAATTTACCAACGACGCTTGGCTACCATGTATAATTGGCAGTAACAGTGATTAATTTCAGAAATTTTATCAAACTTACCAAAATGCTCAACAAGTATGTATAATAACCACATTTTTTTAAAATCACATTTACCTTAAAATATATATGTTACAGGTTCTGGAATAAGACTGACTTTACCTGACTTACCTGAATAGAGATAGGGTGAAGCCTGGGTTTATCTGATTACAGGCTTTACCTGTAACATTAATATTATACAGATCTGGCCTATACAAATTTTTACCCTCCTCTTATTCTAGTCCATATCCCCTTCCGTTCCACTTTCCCCCCCCCCCCATCAGAACTCACCGTTAATCTATTTTTGACACTCTGGGTTATATCGTGCTTTTACCCCGCTCCCCATAAATACTTCTCTTTTATTATAGAGGAATTTCATTCTTGTATATAAGATAAATCAGACAAAAATATCTTGGGTAGAAACAGCTGTAATGAAATTGTTATTAAAAATTGAATTCATATATTATTGTAAGTTAATTGTGAGTTGGCTTTTGTAATTGATCAAGGAAAGCATTTTTATTTCTGACCCACTCTGGATCCCCTTACCTACGGGTGCAATAGATTCACCACAGGATAAAAAATGTAGTTTTTGAAATATTGTTTATATATATATATATATATATATATACATATATATAAGGAAATAAAAAACTTGCAAAGCAACTTACCTCAAAATCAGTGACATGGTAATTGAAAACAGTAACTTTGATGCTTAACTGTTCTCCAAAGACACATTTTGATGGCATCTCCACGACCATGTTGAAGGATTTTGCATTTGAATACTGAAAAATTTATAATGATGCAAATTATCGTTTTTAAAAAAACTTGTGTTTGTAAATTGATGAACAGCACACTTACATTAAATATATGAATAGTGAATAATGATTTTATGATTAAAAATTAATTTTTTTCTTATTACATATTTAAAGCAATACAAGTTGGAGGAAACATACCTGAATGGGTACGTAGAGCATACCGAAACCATTTTCATTATTCATACTGAAAGCATTAATGACCCAGCTTGTTGGTAGAGTAGGTACTGTAACTCGAACAATCGAATAACCTAACGGCCTGAATAAGAAACGTAAAATTAGGAGTAATGGTGCATAATTAATAACACTACAACTAATTACACCATGATGGGAAAAAAACTCATGCAAGTAAAACAAAAAAATGCTCATTAAAATCAATCAATGTTATCTGTATTATATTTACCCAATATTAATGTCATGCCAAAGCCACGTCTCTTCAAATAATCTTTTGACATGGTTTGTTCTCGTTCGAAGATATTCTGCTTTATCAAACATATCTTTTCTGAAACCTGGAAGAAATTACAAAACAATAAATCTAGTTAAACTTCGTGATGATTACTTGTTCAAAAATTCTAAATGCAACCGGGAAAAAATGTTGAACTTAATCAATCAGTAGATAAATTCACTTTTAACCTCTTGACAGTGTCGCCAGAGTCAGTTTGGACAAATCAAACATGCAGTATTTGTAATGCCTGAACTGAGTTCAGACAGAACTCAGACACTATTCTAAAGCCCGAATTGAGTTTGTTTTCTTTTTCTGATAGGTATTTAATACCTCTAGTTCACTATTTTTATAATATAGTGATGGTGAGGTATTAGGATGGTGACACTGATCCTAAATTTTTTCCATTTCAGTAGAGGATAAAATAGTAGTTAGCTATAAAGGCATGCATCAGGAATGAGCGTTTTGCACAATTAGAGGGTTCTTCTTGTCATTTTTTCACAAATTTTATACTAAATATTTTTTTTTGCAATGTCTGATTCAGACAATGAGTACTTTTTATTCTCTTCGAGATCAGATACCGACATTCCTACTGAAGATTAATATAGTAGTTATAATAGTCTTTAAAGTAATAAATATAGTAGGTATTGTATTTAAAACTTCATTTTTTACAAAATAACCATTTTTTTCTCATCTTTATATTTAGTACAAAGAACAAAATTAAGAAAATTCCCATTTTTCTAATGTATTTTTCTGATATATGTATGACACTGTCATGGGAGTTGATAACACATCAGTGATTATGAAAGGATGTGCCATAAGATCAGTCAGAAGTTTTGCAAAGCATTTTTGAAATACAATCATATTGAATAGCATTCAAATTGGAAAATTTAGGAATCTCTAATCTAAATCCAGAAAAGCTCTGCTGGTTTTTTGTGTGAGGAGAAAAAGCATTATCTACAGTCAGATCCTGTTATAACCAGACAAATCACTTCATAATAAAGAAATTTCATTATAAAGCAGATTTTGCATTGTTCCTGTGTAAACTTATCTGGGATGATTAGAAAGGTTTTTGTTAAAACAAGATTTTCACTATAACGTATTCGTTAAAATGGGAATCAACTTTATAATATCAAAATTGTCTTCTAAAACTCACCTTTTCTATGTATTCTGCAAAGGACTAAAGATGAAGATTCCAAGTAGGATGCATTTAAGAAAGAATTACATCATCACAGACAGCAAAATAGCAATATAAATGCAAAATTTGATGCCACAATAATGTAATGAAATTGAAAAAAAAATGAAAAAAAATGACCACTGGGAGAAAAAACTGCATCCAGGTTAAAATAGATGGATTAAAAAAATTATTTTCATCACACCACACAGATTCAGAGACTTTAGTTTGTTCTGGAACAATCCAATCATTCATGAAATATACAATTTGATAATGTTTTACTGAAGATTTGATTCCCAGAAAATGTCAAAATAACAAGCATATGAATTAAATCCTGGAATCCCACACAGCTTCGAATAGAACTAAATGACATAGAGAAAAATTAATTTCTACTAAAATTATAAGAATTTGTTTGATTTTTCTTGGTAACTTTTATTTGAAATTTTATTTCTGAATTTAAATCAGAGAATTTCTATTCGAAAAAAAAGCTCACATCTGCTTTCATCTGATCCATCACCACAATCAAAATGTCCATCACAATGTTTTTCTTTACGATAACATGAACCATCCATGCAGGAAACATAGCCAGATATCCGACTGCATCTCTCTGTTAATATAAGTAATGTGAGTTAATGGAAACGAATGATTAAGAAATAAGAATGCCGAAACAATACTTTCAGAGTTTACCACATGATTCCCAGTTGTGAAAAAAACTATAAATTCATACAGAAAAAGTGAATAAAAATCTATTAAATTCTTCACTCTTCAAGCAGGTCAAAAGAGTGTGCAGCTCTTTTGAACATGCTGCTATTATTGATGTGACAAGAATTAAATATAATGTAAAATGCCACACACTTTCACACTAACTTAATTTTGTTTATTTAAATTAAAATTTTTAAACTAGCACATAGGCCATTTGAAAACGAGCTTGAAAAGTTAAAGCAAAACAGTGCAATTGGAAACTAGAAACTGAAAATGAATGATTGTTGAACTTGGAGCTCTAAAAAATCGAATACAAACTATTCAGTTTTTTTTTTCATGCATAATATTTCTTCTATTTTTTGAGATAAGAGTAATGCTTCTAATATATTTATTGCTACAGTAAGCTATTGAAATTCATCAATATCAGTATTAGAGGAGGCACGACAATCAGTGTTTTATGTTTATTAAACTCTATTATCACATATTTCTTCTACTACTTCTTAACTGTACATGCACCTTGTGTACATTCCCCTACAGAATTTCTAACAAACTAGTACATGCCAGAATGTGCATGCATGTGTTGTGAACCTAATGTGAAGATTGTTTCTGTGTAATGCTTATTATGTGTAGTGCTGCCATCTGCCATCAATTTTTCTAACTATGAGTGAAATAGTGATTAAATAATTTTACTTGAAACTATTTTTTTACCTTTAATGTTTTTACTTTTTTTTAATTATTACTAATTTTTTTTTTTTTGAAAATAAAAAAAAACCATATTTCTGCTGAGGGGCCGTTCAAGTATTACGTCATCATCGATAGGGGGAAGGGGGTTCCGATTTTATGACTTTTGATGACAAGGGGGAGGGGGATTTGGATAATGCTTACGTCATCAACCACCCTTTATGAAAATATGAGTTAGGATTCAGAGGGGGCAGAGCTGATGGCGAAATTTTGCTGACAAGGGGGGGGGTCAAAAAATGGCAAAAAATTTGCTTACGTAATACTTGAACGGCCCCTGATGAGTGTAATTCATGTCTAATTTTTCACTGTTCTTTTTCAAGTCTAAAATTTAATCAGCATCTGTGATTGATTGATTGACTGCATTTAGATTTGATTTAGATCTTATTCAAGTTTCAACATTGTTTATATATTTCTATAATTTATTTACAAACATGTGAGTATAATGTATGAAAATATAGGTCACACTTTATTACTCTGCAATCTGGAACTCTAAAATCTGACCCAGAAATATAAGTTTAAAACAAACAACATTAAAAAACTTTGAAGCTACCTTTTAATTTTGGAACTGTCGCATCAGTGAACACCACCACTCCACTATGCTGAAAACAAAAGAGAAATTGATAGAACTTTCAAATAACTCTTTAAGCCTTAGTAGCGGTGTTTAAGAATTCACAAATATAAAACTATAACTTGACAGCTCGCTATTTTTAAATAATTGAAAAAAATAGTTATGTTATTCCAATTCATCATCTATCATTATCATTCATCTAGCATTTTTTCGGCACACGATAGCAGAAATATTACATGGGAATTTTTTTTTTTTTTGCAATGCAAATACTAACAACCAATAAGGTCGGGTGTGGGGGGGGGGGTGACTGTACCTTACCTTCATATTCATGTCCCCCTCCACAAGGTTGGGGCTGATAGAGCTCCAGCCCCTGGGCCTGGGGCAATTCCTATCATTTTTTAGCACTATAAATTTACTGTAGAGAAATACTATGAAAAATATGGCCGGGGACCCCAGCAAAGATCCCAACCATGGGGACCCTGATGCAGGATGTGTGGGATGCCCATATTTTGTATCATGGGCCCAAGCAATCCTCAGAATCAGGTCTGAAATCAAAATTTCATGAATTCCATTCACAAAGCTCAAGATGCGCACACACATGTCTGAAACACTTCCAAAGCCCCATTCAAAAACATTCGAGGAAATGACGAAAGACAATTTTTAATCACATCCTTTCTTACCTCAAATATTTTGCTTGCATCAACAGCATATGAACCTAGTGGGAATTTTAAAAACTGCTTGAAATTGGCATCACTACGCAGCCAAGAGTAGCTATCGATGTCATCCATTGCCCGACCATGTAAGTTCATCTTCTCAAGGACCTAGAATTTTAAGAAAAACAACAATCGTTATGAATTTTTATTTTAAATTTTTTAATTTATTAAGTTCATTAGATTACTGACCATATCACCACATTTTACAATCTGCTGTCTGTTGGTTAGGTAAGCTTTTAAAAGGTTGAGAGGAGTCCCCTCCTTTAACTTTTAAAGTTTAATTTTAAAATAACAGTATTTTGAAATAACGTTTATGATATAAGTTATTTATAATTTACTATATGAGTGTTCAACAGTCTTAATTTATTATTTTTGCACAAACCAATATTTATATTTATAAAATAATAGCAACACTACATCACAGCAGTTATATATAAAAAAAACTTGCTTCACTATAACTGAGACCATTTCCAGCACGCATACTATGAAGCACAGAGTTTGTGGCAGAAATTCCAACAAAGGTACCGGGCTTTCCTTCAATCACAATCTCTATTGTTTCTCCAGATTTGTCTTTATTTTTATTCACCGTCAGAGTTACCTAAAAGAGAAATCAGCAAGAAAATTTTTGACATCACTTAATGTACAGGAAATAAAATTTTGATTAAATATAACAACTCAGATGACTGACAATGAAGATGCAATTATGAGCTTCATTATCAACTATCACGCTCTATCTATTCTCAACTATTATACTAAATTTATGAAGAAGAAAAAACGAAAATAATATATACTCTTACATTGTTTCTTGAAATACCATCAACCGAAAACGTAAGTCCATCAGCAACAACTTCTCCTTCTCTTTCAATATGATAGATGATAATAGTTGCAGAAGGTGTCATGTCAGCTGACACTGTTACAGCAAATGTCTTAATGCTTGAAGTCATTTCTTCATTACCAGTGACTAGTATATTACCTTTAGAAACAATCTTGAGAAAAAATAATTTCAAAATAAGTCAAATTTCAGCTTTCACCATTAAATAAAGTGCTAGAAACTTCACAACACATTCTATCTATTGTCAGCATTATTTCGAATTGTATTTATGCTATTACATTTAATTCCTCCCCTACAATTTTTTTTTTTTAAATTTCTTAAATTCCTTTTTTCTTGGCAATTAATGAGTTTAAGTAACTTATCTCTCACAAAGCCACTAATTCTGCATTAATGGCAGATAGCATTACTGCCTATGTGAATTTTATTATGTGTTTTCATATAAGCACAAAAACTTCATACATACCACATAAGAAAATTTTCCAACATAATAGTCAGCTCTTACATGGAATATGACATACTCTCCAACCTAAAAAGATAAAAAGTAAACCTATATATAAATAAATTAACACATCTACAAAACTTAAAAACACATACATATCGTGTACATGTATTTGTTATATTTCACATTATTTATGCTAGTAATATTGCCGGCTCAACGAGGACGGAAACCTTGTGCAGAGTATAAAGGCAAAAGCCTGCTTGATCCAGGTGTTCAGAGAGCACACGGACTGCGAAAGCATGGTCTAACGATCCTTTCTCTCTAGTGAGTAATATTGCAACACAATAAAACGCCTATAAAATGATACTCAAGGGACCAGTATATTAATACAGAAGGTATCTTTTTGATAGAATATTCTAACACTATCAGAAATTGGGACGGGAAGGGAAGTAATGTTGTTATATCCCTTTCAGATACTGGTGCCACAAACCTGTGCGTTGCTTTTTTCTCGCTGTAGAATTTTTTTCTTTTGACCTCAGGGAGTTGAGACTGATTTAAAAGACTGTGTAAGCTTTGGATTAGAAATATAGTGAACATGAACTTTGGGGGCTTTCATAAAATTTAGCAATAAATTTCTGGAAAAAATTGTATGTGAAGGTGAATATACTCTGCATCATCTTGGCTGAAAAAAAACTGAATGCAGTGACTTATTTCTTCACAAAAAAATGGAAATTTGAAAAAAACAAAGATTTGCTGATATTTGTTTTTAATGTCTTTTGAGTATTAAAAATGCAAAAACATTTTGAAAATTCCGAAAAAATGAATGCTCGGGTCTGAGAATGATATAAGATTTCCACTGTATTTTATGCCTGGCATAATATTACTGACTAATTAAAATTAATCATAAGCAACAAAATCCTAAATCCCCAAAAAGTTGAGAAACACACAAAACTGTAATTGTTTAAATATACATATTTGATAGGATCTCTATTTTACTATGCAATTTTTTTTAATTATGCACAAACACTTTCATTCTTCTCAAATTTATAACTTTCTCAAAAAATATATAAAAGTAAATTTCAGCTTTTTTTTTGCATATATCAATCAACTAGAGCAGGACTTGCTAAAAATTGTTGCAAAATAAGGTTCCTAAGGTTCTTTAATAATGAAAAGAAGGCTAAAAGCAATAACACTTGTTAATATATATGCTGCGAATGCTCTTACCAACCTTTGCACCCCTTGTACTTGTTGACACATGTATGCGGCTGTTTGAAGGAGCATATGAAGCATAAGCTAGTACAGATGCCTCTGCAGTGTCTCCTGTATCATCCTGGTACTTTGCCTAATCCAAGTAAATAAGCATAAAATAATAATATAAAATAAGTATATAAATTTGAAGGCCTTGACCTTCAAAAGGATTAGGAGACAATAATAAAGATTTTTTTAGTCCCACTGATCAATAATTAGATGGTCACATAGTTAATAAAAAATATGAATATTTGAAACATCAATCTCATCAAACTTATAAAATATTGTATAGATATTTTTTCAGTATATTTTTCAGAAATTATGCATATAAGTTTCAGATTTTTGAATATGCTTTCAATAATGATATGCCTCTGTGATGGAAACTCACCTCCAATAAGATGGAGTAGACATCATTCACTGTTGAAAGGGACTCAAATTCAGACATCAAGTCCACGCTTAGTTCCCAAATGCCAAAATGAATAGGAGACATTTGCTCGAAGCGAGGTTCCAATTTTCTCTTTACACCATTTTTGAAATTGATGAGAGTATCTACCTTAACTTTTTGTTCTGTAAGACGCCAAGATGGTAGAGGTGATCCATCTCTGAAGGAGACCATAGCCTAAATCGAAATAGGTGGTAATAGCATAAGAAACAGTGGAACACAGAAATATATGGCATTGTATTAGGAAGTATGTGATTATATAGGATCTTATAAAAATCTAAAATCTCTCACAAGGAAATGTAAGAAAAACCCTCCTCTTCTATTAAAAAAAATTTATTATTCAACTTAAACATATCTGATAATATTATACATTTATGTGTATCATGGTAAGAAATTCTAAGCATGTTAAAAGATCATCTACTGAAAGAAAGTGTAAACATAATCAATTTTGCTACTATTTAAATACTGCATAAATATAGTTCCTTATAAACCAGAAAATGTCTGAATTTCATGAATCTAAAATACAGTGAAATGAAAAGATCATTTTTGCTTACATAAGCTTTAAAAGGCATCGCAGGCTTGAAAACCTGAGGACTAGATCCAAAAAATGTCAGCTTCAGACCAGATTTGACTATCACTGACTCTGCAAACCCTGTTTCCACTCTGTTCAGAAATCTCTCACCAATATCTACAAAAACAGTGACTTTACTGTTGTCTAGATTTGGAAGCATCTCTCGCAGATCATTCATAGAAAATCTGAAGCCCATGTGACCTTCAAACTACATGGATGACAATGATAAATGAGTTCATAATTAGTTTTTATCATAATTATGGGTTTTTTTATATATTCGATGTGCGAATTCAAACAAACTGGAAGAAACATAAAAAAATTATAATAAGAAATGAAAAAACCAAGCTTTATCATCCTACTATAAATTAAGATAAATTTCTGTAAAATTAAATAATGATGAAAAATTGAAAATTTATTGAAGAAACTGAAACCTACGAAATGAATATATCTATAGAGAGATAACTTACATATTCCACATAATATCGTCTTTCTGGGGTTGTCTTGTGCTTCTTGAGCTGCCCTTCAAGTGTTTCAACATGGGCTCTGATTGTAAGATTTCCAGCAACTGGTGCACCACTGGTGTAACTGAGAATAGAAGTTCATAAACAACATTGGGATGGGGAAATCTATATGAGTACTATAATTGAAGAGATTATTTTCGAAAGGGAACATTTCCATTTCTGCTGAATTTACAGAAGTGGAAAACCTTTTTTTTTCTGGAATGGACTGTTTAAAAAAATGGAAAATAGCCCAACAGGTAGCATACATGCTTTTTGATCAACATCCAAGGGAGTTATCTAAATTTAAATTTTGTAAATGTTTCGTTTTGAAAGAAAATTGTAGTTAAAATGCTTCCTTTTGATTAAAATTGAAACTTGTCAAATCTGAACAATTTTAAATTTCTACACCCGTTGGTTCCAGAAGGTTTGACATAGCCAAGGAAGGTACCCTTATTGCCTTCTCGTCATTAATATAAGAAGCATGTGATCATTCTAAACTGCATAATCTACAGTGGAACCTCCCATAATGGACATTCTCATTAGTGAACACCTCTAATAACCTACACTTTTTTGAATTATGTCGATGGAACTCAATGTATTTTACTCCCACGACTATTTGTATTTTACTACTACTACTTCTTGTTTTTCTGAACGCTCCTCTTCTCTTGAGGGCTTTGGGCTGTGCTTGGGTGGACCCATGTGTTAAGACGGCACAGACCAGGGGAGTGCAGGCGCATCTGGTGTCCCAGATGCCAGACCAAAGGGGCACAAATTTCACACATTAACCTCCTCTCCTTCAACATTACAAGAGTGTGCTTGTTCTGGCTGACCAAATATCTAGCTCTGTGTGGCGCTGTTTACAACCATATACCAATGGGCCCTGCCCTCGTTAATGGACAAAATTTTTGGTCTCATGTGTATCCATTATCAAGAGGTCTATTATAGAGAGAAGAAAAATACTGAAGTGTATGAAAAACGTAGATATGTTCCCTATCGATAGAAACGACTAACTTTACATTGTAATTTCTACCAAAAATATTCCAGTTTGAATAATCCCGGTTGCATAATTTGCCAGAGCTCATCTCAAAGATTCGTAAACCATTAAAAAAGTGCATTTAAAAAAGAGTGTGAATATTTCTTTTTGAAAATAAGCTTCTCAATTATAATATTATTCTTTATGTCTAGTTCTTCTATTTCAGATAAAATATATTTTAGTGTTATAAATCTGCAATAGAGTAACTTACTTAGCAGTAATATATCCAGCAACAAATTTTTCATTGTCCATAATGAAAGAAGGCATCGTGACATTGACTTCGTACAGTGATTCATCTAAAATAAAATACATGCATATGGATCAAAATGATCATTTGGAGAGGTAAAAAGCCATAGATAGAATATTTATAAAAAATTTATTTAATAAATCAAAAATGAAACAATCATGAGTAATATCACTATGGGCAAAATATATTTTCTGGTAAATACAACATAGCCTATATTTTATTTTATTTATTATTATTTTTTGATTAATTCAATTTCAATTTATCTCCGTACATGAAAATATTACAGTGCATTATAAAACTGGTATGATTATTGATACAAATGAGAGCATTAAACAATATAATAAGAAATTGAACATGTGCAGTCGAACCACGAAGAAAAGGGGCATAGAAATGCCCTGACGAGCTCCGTGGCCGATAAGAAGGGTTGGCAAAATCAATCAGGAAAATAAAATAAAAAAGTCGGAAAAAACCAACATCTAATATTTATTTGGTAATTTTATAAGTTTCAGTTTTCTTCAATAAAGAAAATAGAAACTTTTTACGTTTATTAAATGTAGTGGAATTATAGAAAGAAAGTGGAATGAAGCTCACAATATTCTTCGACAAAGAAAGTCTTTTCTTCCATCTGACCCTGCAATAATATTTTTCAAAATATAGAAGTTTGATATAAGAATTCTAATGTTAATGTATTTATTTTTTTACCAATCTGCTATTCAATTGGGAAAAAATATTAAATAGTTTGTGAAGGAATATTTACCTGAGCAATAACTCTGATCGTCCAGTTTCCAAACAAAGGCTGAAGTGACAGCTGATATTCTAAGCTGACAGCTCCTGAAAAAAAATTATTTCAAATATTTTCGAAGTATTATACTTCTTGATATATTCTGAATTATCTGCTACATAGTTTCAATTAGGATATAAATTTTAGACAATTTACATTTAATATTGAATCATAAGTTCATTAATAAAATATATTGAATCAAAATTATAAAATTTTCTGGATAAAACTTTTGTCCATAAATACTTCAGAATACACAAGTGACTATACAGTAGTGTAGTCTAGGAAACAGATATTTTTTCTAGATATTATGCTAAGGTGAATTCAGAAAGAAAATTAATCTAGTCTCCACCGGGACTCAAACCCAGGCCTTCTTGCAAACCGGACATGCATGCTATATAATATTATATAGCATAATATATAATAATATTGGGCCATAATATAATAATAATAATTCGGCCCATAATATTAGGCCGAGAAAAGCTGCCTATCCTTCTAAGTAGTGTATTCTGTTCCGTGGGTGGAGATAGGTGGGATATTGTCTCCCCTCCCAGTGCCAAAGGCAGTGCCGACTGATCCAATGCATATATATGAACTGACATCATCACAGCCACCCCCAGCAATCACCATTGTGTCCCCTCCCCCACACTTTTAAGTCTATGAAAAATTTGTGACTCAGGCAACATAAGTATGTTAACGCCACAAATACACTTAGAATGCATGTACCAATTTATTAGGAATTCTCCAGAAGAATATTTACTAGGTGCATGTAGGATATAGGATATGTAGTAGTGTATTTGGTTGAATATACTACTGTATATTTAGTTTGTATAATAATAAATAAAGTTTAGTTTGTATATAATGTAAAAATTTATGAAATGCATTATTTACCTAAGTTTGTTTGCCTTGACATCCATCTCTTCATGATGGTACCTCTTGGATCAATAATAAAAAGGTCAATGGCATCAGAAAATGCTTTCAAATCAGTAGTCACAGGAATGGCTCGAAATCGAACTGAAAAACAAAACAGATAATTCACGCGTGTTCATTTTTTCATCATTTTTTCCAATTATTTGTCCTGAAATTTGCGGAAAAGGTCATAGTTTTCATTCATAGACTTAAGATATAAATAGACCGCGCACGCTATTCATAAAACTTGTCGAACGTGAAGAAAAGATGAGCAGTATTGTCGGGGAAAGAACAGGTTCTGCGCTATTACATTTGGCGCGTTTTCGCAGAAGCTAGGATGTTGCTGTAACGAAATTTGACTCAATTCGATCAAGTTGATGAAACCTTTCCTTCATTTTTTCAATGAATTTCACTCATTTTTATGTGAAATATTTAGGGAGTATCAGATTTGAAAAAATAAATTCTATAAAATAAACAAATATTGGAAAACGGAATTTTTTTATTTTCCATTAAGGAAAATAAGGGATAATTCTTAATAATTTCTTAACACATGGGTTTTTAAATTTTAATTGAATATATAATATTTGAAGGAAGTGAATATAAACAGTATAAATTTCATGAAATAATTTTTTTTGGCACAGTTTTTAATAGCTTTCTAAATATCTATACACACACAGGAAACAAAATATTGTATACAACAAATATATAATGTTTATGTTACTGTAAATTTGATAAATCCGTAGTGCGCGTTATCTTCAGAAATTATGCATAATAGTTGGTAAGTATATGCATAATTACCAATATTTTTAGTAAGTTTGATGAATTTCGTAGCATTTATCACTTTTTACGAATGAATCGAATAATTCTCAAAATGAAGTTAGTAAGTTTAATGAATATGGAAAAAATCCATGCTGAAATATCACTTTATTTCAACAACTTAGTTCTGTCCGTATGAGATGCGTGCACTACACATATTTCGCCATAAAAATTAAATTAATAATAAATGCGAAGATAGAGAGAGATTTTTTTTCATCGGCTTAGTTCATGTTGGCTTTTGCTGTATTTATCAGCATATGCAAACATAACCGTTACGAAGAGGGGTAAAAATACTATTATTTTTAGAGGTTGTTATGCATTTTTATGCAAAACTGCAATTTTCTAGAGGGGGGGGGGGAGTTTTCCTCACATTCTATTTAAATAGAATATTTTTCATAAATTTCCCCTTCTGAAAAGCATATTTTCTTCCAAGTTGAGCGAAACTCGAATAAACTCACTAGCTCGCCAAATCTCGCCAAATCTTGCGGAGACGTATATTTCAGTTAAAACTTCATAAAACTCACAATTTCAATCATTTATTGCCAAAAATTCTATTAAAACATTTAATAATGATTCATGACATTTGAATTTTACCAAAACTTGGAACTTTAATTGAATTAAATCCAAAATGGAGTCGTTAAAAACTGAGACTACGTCAGAAATCCATTGCATCGTCAATTTAATATTCGAATTTTTAATTTATAAGAAGGGGAATAAGCAAAAAAGTATTCCTTTGTGAAAGGATAATGTTCCTCCTTTCCTAAACCGTTCAGAACATCCGGAAGCTGCACACATGGTGACCATTCTAATGAAAAATAAGACAGCACTTGGAGATCGTCATACGAACAGCCATAAGGAAAGCATTGCCAGCGAGATTCCCTGACCAGCCTTTCGACCGGAGTCACGTGACTCCGGATCTTTGCTTCACATTGTAACCCCTCGCGCGCACTCTATAGTATTATTACTCTGTGTTTTCATTATTATATTCATTATCAGAGCTTTTTCTTCCTTTCAATATTCAGTAGTACATAATATTATCTCTTTTTTTTCGTATATATGTGTTTATAATTAATACCGGAATGTTTTTTCCACAGGAAATGATTGGTATATAATTATCGTTAACCATTATTAAAATTCTGATGAGAATTATCAGCATATCTTATTAAATTTTTCCAATGATAAATCTACTATAATGACAAATAAGGGGAAAATAGATATAGGTATTGCTCAGAAATATCTCATCGTTAATTATATAGTTGTCAACAAACACTTAGCCATTTTTTCCCCTTTGACGAGAGAAAAGGTAGTTTCCTGTGTAAAAATCTTCCTGGTTATATATTTAAAAAAAACGTCTGAATCCTTTAAATTGCTGGATATTATGTACAGCTTTTATTTTCTGAGAAAGATCTTAGAAAAACAATATTTTTAAGGTTATGAGATAGCATACAGGTGTTCTTAAAACAGGGGTCTTCAACCTTTCAGACATTGTGGGCTGAAAAAAGTTTCCACAGAGTTCAAAGAACAACAAGTCACATACAGCGATATATGGATTCCCACAGTGGCGCCTTAATGGATAGGTCTAATTGTGGCCCCTGGCTTTCAATCAAACAAAGAGACCTATGTTATTGAAGAATTTTATTTATATGTACAGTGAAACCTCTCTATAACGATACTGTAGTGACATAAAAAATATTGTTAGAGACAGGTTATCATTGTAGACAAAGGGTGCTCAACTTTTCTTGGAAGTACTAGCCCCTTCATTGGTTTGCAAGCGTGTTGTAGGCCACTTAAGTGATCTGTAAATATGTCGTAGGTCACTGAAGTAATCTGGAAATGTACTGTGGGCTGCTTTAGTGATCTAGAACAAATGTCACTCACATAGGCGGAGATAGACTTAAATGCCCCCGTATCTCTGCCCATGGTCACTCAGGGTCTGTATATTCATTGCGAGATGCTTAAGTGATCTGTGAATGTGCTGCAGACCGCTTAATTGAAGTGAGAATGTGCCAAGAATCACTTAATTGAAATTGTAATATGCTGCGTATCACCAAAGTGATCTGGGAATGTGTAGAGGACATACTTATTTGACCTGGAAATGCCATGGACCACTTAAGTGATGTGGAACTGCACCACGGGTCACTTAAATGATCTGCCGCTTAGTTTGTTTTTACAAAATTATGTTCGAGGCCACAGGCTACATCAGATGATTCCGAGGGCCACATTGGGCCCATGGGTCATGGGTTGAGCGAATGTGTTGTGAGCAGTTTGAGCATTTGCACTATTTCTTATTTAATAGGAATTCAACGGGGACCAGTCACCAGTGTTACCAAAAAATATAATTTTGAAGAGCAATTTCACTCCTCTCAGAAATTCTAAAAGTATTTTTGTAAAAAGAAAAGTTTTTTTTTCTTTTCTTTAATCAGTGAGAAATAAAATTTGAAGAATTATTTTCGTTCCTCAATGAAATTAGAAGTAAAATTGAATTTTGATGATCTAGATAACGTATTGGCAAACACTGGCCAGAACCAATGAAAATATTGTTGTAGACAGTATTGTTATACACAGGTTTTACTGTATATAGTCTAAAAATATTTTCTCATCAAATATGGATTTTCCTTACTTTGGATATTTCTTTAATAAATATTAATTTTCATTAATTCTAAAAATATTTATTTCAATAATTTTGGAATATTTTGATTAATTAAAAACCTTCCATTAATTGAAAAAAATAAAAAATTCAACTAATTTTGAAATTATTTCTCTCATTAGCTCTGAAATTTTTTTCTAAAATTTCAATTTTGAAATTACACAAATTTGAACAGTAAACGGGTCCTTACCAAGATCCCCTTGCTTATACAAAGGTTTGTCCGTTTGGATGAATATAGACATAGATCTTTGAGAAAAAGTAAGTACTGTCTCATTGAGAAATGCTTTCCCTCCGAGAGTACCATAAATATCACCTTCGACTCTAAGTTTATACAATGCAGGATGACTAGAAAGAGGAACCTGAAAAATACAAACGCATATGGATTGCATTAAAATTGAAAATTCATCAAAGAAACATTTTTTTTATGCAGCATCATAAAAACGTACAAGTATATTGATCCCTTAGTGTCTTAGCAAAAGATAACTTTTACGAAAGAAAAATGCTAATTTAGGGGGGAAAAGTGAGGATATCACTGATCATTAAATTGAATTTGGATATAATTGCGGCAGCCACCGCGATGCACATTTTGAAAAACACTATTTAAAATTGAAAAACAGAGAAGAAATTTCACTGGAGAATCAGAATACTCTCTCTCATTCTCACAAGTTTACCCAAAATAGAATAATAGAAAACATAGTTTCCAGACTCACCCTGAGATCAAGGGTATGAATGACTTGGGGCAAACAGTTCTGCGAAGCAGATGTAAGTTCAACACCATCTCTAAGGATCGAAGCTCTGACAATGATAGGAGATGAGGATTTCAAAATGGTTACGCTGAGCCTATACACTTGACCGGGCCGAACAATTTTTGACGCTATAATGAAGTAGGTTCTGCAAAAATAAAGACATTGATTAATTTTCACAAAAAATGGACTAAAGTGTTATGTATAAAATAATGTTGACAGAGCTGTTATCAAAGCGACATCTACAATATTGTAAACTAGGCAGTTTTCTTTCACTGATTTATCAGCAGCCTGATAGTCAGGTAAGGGGGCTCAGAAAAACCACTTTGCCCAAGGGCCCACAATGGTCTTAAGATGGCCGTATCTCCACATCCTTGATCGAGGCCCCAAAGTGTTCTATATAAATTGCCATACTGGAGTTTAGCAAAGCCCCATATTGATTTTCTACTAAATTTGATCAGAGAAAAATTATTTTTTAATAATTTGAAGAGAAAGAGAGAGAGAGAGACCCTTGTAACAATAGTTGGGAACCCTTGGGGAATTTGCAAAAACCTGCCTTTTGTCTCTCTCTTATTGTGTATCGATTGCACCGATTTCGCCAGATCAGAATCCTGGGTAATTATGCTGGGTTGTCGCACCCTCCAGGATAAGGTCCTGTCGGACAGGACCAATCTCAACAACATCATGAGCGTCTAGGCTAAGTAATGTTCTTACCTTCTGCTCACCCTATCAGAAATAATATTTTACCAATTTACATAATAAATTTCAAAAATCAGACTACCAGACCTCGAAATCAGGTAGGCCTGTCACGGACAAGAGATCCCAGGTGGTGTGCCAATGTGTAAAGATTGCCACCAGCTACTCCTCCTTTGCCACCAGCCTACATTTAGAAGGAACAACGGTGATGAACCAAGTCTACACAAATTCATACATAGGCCGTCTAAATTTGTCCTTGTCAGCATCTCTGAGCAGCCAAGAGGGGACCATGATCACGAATGGGGGGAGTTCATGCCATTATTATGACACATGAGCCCCCCCCCCCCCATTCTGAAAGAGGTCGTCAAGCCATAACATTTAGGGAACCCATATGTGAAGAGTAGCTTTTCCTTAGCACAATCAGGGAGACTATAAATAAGCTAGGTTTGTCCCATAGGTGGCGATAGACTTGAAAGTCTGGGGGGAACACACGGCCATTATTGCTGCAGGGGGGCACAATAATGTCAATTCATGTATATACATATACATTCGATTAGACGGTTCCACCTTTGATATCTCTGCCCAGGGCCCACTTGGAAGAGGGGACCAGGGGGGGGACTAAATTCAAATTCTTTCGCCGAAAAAAAAAATCGCCAGCAGAAAAAACGACTACTGTAGCCAACTATAAGCACATAATAATTACTAAATATAATAATAAAAAATAAAACCCCTGATAAAAATAAACCCCGGGCACTGTTATATACTAAATCGATAACACCCCCCCCCCCTCCTTCCACGGACCCTTGTTTGAATAATAAGTCGAGGAAATCGATCAGGGTGTTTAACTAAATATAATAAGGAAAAAAAAAAAGTGATGAGATATGGTTAACGAAATGCTTAAGAGATGGCGCTACAGACATCCGATTGTCAATCATGAAATTAGCGTTATTTGGGAATTAATAAACGTTCGTTCAAGGGACATCACTCACGAAGGAAATTAAAACTTGTTTGATTATCTCCCTCATTAACAGTTGAAGGGGAAAAAAAAAAAAATTCGCTGCCCCAGGTGAGGATCGAACTCACGACCTTCAGATAACTCTAAGAGTTGATTATGAGACTGACGCGCTGCCTACTGCGCTACTGAGGCATGGTGTAAGGCCATTCATTTAAGTACATAAATCAATGTAAAAAGAGTAATATCTATAGGATTAATTTTAGTAATATATAGTGTGTGTGCTGTTGATAAATATGATAGATCGCGATTTTTGTATGCATATATATGATAATTAATATATACGTGTATTGTATCATTACAGGCCCCCTAACTAGAACTTCGTGAGGGAGGGGGGGATCAGACCCTCAAGTCCCCACCTCCCGCTACGGCCTCCTATCATCATATCTGGGTGCATGGGGGAGATGGACTTGGAAGTCTGAGGGGGGGGGGGGCTGCCAGTGCCGTCTTAACGCATGTGCCAACCCGGGCACGGCCCGGGGGCCTCAAGAGAATGTGGGACCTCAGCAAAATGAGAGGTAGTTAATTTTTCGAGAATTTTTCAAGTCAAGGCCTCAGAAAAACCACTTGGCCCGGGGGCCCATGATACTCTTAAGACGGCCCTGGGAGGGGCACGATGATGATGATGTCGATTCATATATACATTAGATCAGTCGACTCCACCTTTGACGCTGGGAGGGCAATGCCCCCCCCCCCGTATCTCCGCCGCCCATGACAGATACAGTCGAATCCCGTTTTAACGAATACCATTATAGCGAAAATCTCGTTTTAATGAACACTTTTCTAATCCCTCAAGTAAGTTTACATAGGAACAATGCAAACAACCCGAAATTCCTTTATAACGAAATTTCATTATAACGAAGTGATTTCTTCGGTCTCTTGAAGTTCGTTGTAACGGGATTCGACTGTATATGAGAATTGATATCATCATCGTGCCCCCCCAGCAATAATGACCTTGCCCCCCCCCCAGACTATACCGCCTATGATCGTGAGAGAGAAATTTTTTATCATTATATCGGGGTGCGATAGTGAATTTTTTATCATTATGTCGGGGTACGAATATAATCACACATACTAGACTCATTTGGATTTTTTTTTTTTTTGTTTATTTTTTGGGAATTGCACTCGTGCAGCGGTTCTCAACCGGTGCTCCGCGGAGCACTGGCTCGGGGAAAATGCAAAGAATCAGTATAAATATGATAAATAAATAAAAAGAGTCCTACGGGGCTTATTGAGGAGGAAAATATAAGAAATGATAATTTCTTTCCCCCTCCCTAAGCAGTGCCGTCTTAAGGCATGGGCCCACCCGGGCACGGCCCGAGTGTGAAAGCGAAGAGGGGCCCTCACAAAAATGAGATCTGGTTGAAATTTGCGTGAATTTGTTTGGTAGAGCCTCCGAAAAATCAATTGGCCCGAGGCCCATGATACTCTTAAGACGGCCCTGTCCCTAAGACGGGGGCTCAGCGGATCAAAAAATGTTGAGAACCGCTGAACCAGGGTATTATGCATAATCACAGATAAAAGCGGTAAATTTAAAGTATTTATCAAATTTACCAACGAGACACTTGGGTATCATGTACATGCACGGGTAAATTACCAAGGCGATTGGTAAGTATGCATAATAACCGATTTATCGTGTAACATACATAGTTTTACGTAAATTGGTGGTATATAGAAAAAAAGAGAAGAGATCACTGACGGATTAAAGTCGGTCGGGGACCCGGGCGCAAACGATAATATTGGGACTTTAAATTAGAAAAAAAAGTGAAGTTTCTGTTTTTCGGGGCCCTTTAGAAGTCGGGGCCCCGGGGGGGGGGCATCCGCCGTTAAGAGATTAATAATAATTTTTCTTCTTACGCATCTTCGTGGATCTTCCTCGGAAAAATCTCGTTCTGTTCGACATCCTTGTACACTGCGCTGGCTCCAAGCAGTAATAATGCGTTGAGAACGAAGCCCAGTGCGAAAACATTCATCCTTGGGATCCTGGAAATAATTAATTTTAAACATTTGAGAACACTTTTGAGCAACACCTTGTACTTAAATTGCACTTTCGTTCAACTGTAAAAAAGTTCCACACACATGGTACACTTTAAATTTGCTATGGAGACTGACATCATTGAAAGACCATGGTCTTGGGAAGGAGGGTCTTCTTAACAACATGGGAGGTTCTCGGGCAAGGTGGTGTTCTGGGACACACCCGCCCACCTGCGAATTTATATACAATATTTATTCTCTAATAACCATAGTACCAGATCTCATTTTCATGAGTGTGGAGCACTTGAGAGCCCTGTGGCCGGGTGGGTTCACACACATGGGCACAGCCTGGAGGCCTCAAGAGAAGGGTGGAGGCTCACAAAAAATTAGAACTGATTGAAATTTTCGTGAACTTTTCGGATAGGGAGGGCCTCAGAAAAATCACAAGGCTCGTGCGCCCGTGGTGAAATCTTAAGACGGGAAATTGAGATCCAAAATAAGAGGCATTACTTGTACAAAATACAGAACCTTACTATAACGTGTACCTCCAATATAACAGACTTCGCTTATAACGGACACTGTGCCGTCTTAAGGCAGGCATGGCCCGGGGGGCCTCACAAAAATGAGATCTGGTTGAAATTTTCGAGAATTTGCCGGATAGGGCCTCAGAAAAATCACCCTGCCCGGGGGACCATGATGTTCTTAAGACGGCCCTGAACGGACAGCTGATAATTTATTACAGCTAATATTTATTTTAAGAATTGTAAAATTTTCATTCGGACGAGTTTAAAACTCGTTCTGAGTGTCAAAAAGTGTTAACCATTTAAGCGAATTAGAAATCACTAACTCCTCCGTCAAATCAGACACGGCACGGGCTCTGCCCTTCTGGACTGTAAGCCCTTTACCCGTGTGGGGCTAACTAACTCCTCGGCTTAACCGAGGGTGCAAGAGGTGCGTTTCACCCAGGCGGCAGTACCGTCTAAACGCATGTGCCCACCCAGGCACGGCCCGGGGCCTCAGAAAAACGAGAAGTAGTTGAATTTTTCGAGAACTGGCCAGGTAGGGCCTCAGAAAAATCACTTGGCCCGGGGGCCCATGATTCTCTTAAGACGGCCCTAATAAGAATTACTACTTGTTATATAAACCGGACTTTCCATTGTAACAGACAACCTTCAGACCCTATTAGTCCGTTATAACGAGGTTCTACTCTATACCTGTAGGCAACTGAAACTGTGCGGATCTACCACCTAATCCGTTTTAGGGACGTACCCACAACGTGAGGCAAAGATCCCAGGTGTTTGGAAAAATGCGTGTTTTTTCGACTCCCAGCTTCTCATTTTTTTTAATACTGTTTATAACAATGAAACTCAGTTTTCACACATACACCGCAACATACAATTTTTTCGATTTAGATTGAGAATAGTACAGTCCATTCTCGAGAGATTATAGTACATCATTCTCATGGGTAATTAGTTGAGGATATCAAAATACATTATTTTTCGAAGTTCATTGCGTGAAACCGAACCATTTCTTTTCTGAATTATCCTCAGTCATTCTTCCCATCCCCAACCTTTCAAAAAAAGTTCACCATCCCATCGAGCACAGGTCACTAAATGCCCATAAGACTCTTTTGTTCATCAGTAATCATCTTGACCGACCTGACACTCGATAAGCGTCCTCCTCCTCTTCCTATTAGGCTTCGCCGCGCCTAAATACAAAAGCCAACGTAATTAGCGGTTCCACACAATGGCTTCTTGCGTGGGAAGGATGGATGGATGAGAGACAGAGAGAGAGAGAGATATAGAAATTACTGTGGGAAATACGAAGAGGGCAAGGAGGTTCCTTGTCAGCCATGTATCACAGTAACTGACGTGTGTTATTCAGTTGATTAGGTTACATATTTTTTTTTTTTTTTTACGGATTCAACGTTGGAATCTATATAGATTATAAATTATATCTATAGATATTTAAGCCTGTTGTTGTTATACAGAACCATTCAGATTGTGTTGCGCCATTTAAAACGATTCCGACACACCTTTTTCTTTTTCCATATGCAATGATCACATTATACACCATATGATCTTGTCACACCTTATTACAGTGCATGCCGCTTAATGTGATCACGTCGGGACTCGAGGCAAGAGTAGATTCAGGGTGAGGTGTTGGGAGGGGCGACTTATTATGTAGGTTCGTTGGATATAGCCCCGTATTTTACGGGACAGACAAATTTTCCCATATTATTCTAGACTCGGGGAGGGTGATCGCTATGCGGCGAATCTGGCAAGCATCTTTAACTATTATGAATCTTCAAATTCTAATGCCTCGGAATCATACGTTTTCAACTGCTAATGAAGCGGAGGCAGGCGTCTTCATCTGCGAATGAAGCTTAGCAGAAATCTTCTAAATGCTAATGGAGCGGAAAAATCAGGCATTTTCAGCTGCTACTGAAGCGGAGTCAGACTGCTTCAGCTACGAATGGAGTGGAGGCAAACATCTTCAGCTAGGAAAATAGAAGAGGCAGGCACGGATCCACACAGGACGATGTATCAGGAGAGATGACTCATTATTTAGGTTCGTTGGATCGTCCCGTATTTCGAGGGACAGACAAATTTCCCTGTACTCTTCGTCTCCTGGGGGGGGGGCGATCACCCCACCCACCCCCTGGACTCGCACCGGACTCGGGGTTTCTGACAGCAATAACCAATTCATGACTATATACATAAACTTTCCTGATAGTAAGCACGATAACTGTGTCCCGTTTGGTCGAACGGGACAACTATTGTTTCTTTCTCACAAAACATGTTTCAAAAATGTCTTTAGAATAGCTAACAAACGACACGCTTGGCTTTTACTTGCGTTGAAACCTATCGAGATATAGAAAACAATTTCGCCATGAATACATTCTGAATACTTCATGAGATATGAGCGTTTAAAGGATTTCGTCACGCAACTTTTTGCGAACGCACTTAGTATCGTCAGAAGATCTAAATTTTGAAAGACGTAAGGGGCCGTTCAAGTATTACGTAAGCAAATTTTTAGCCATTTTTGATCCCTCCCCCCCCCCCCCTTGTCAGCAAAATTTCGTCATCAGCTCTGCCCCTCTGAATCCTAACTCAATTTTCATAAAGGGTTGTTGATGACGTAAGCATTATCCAAAGCCCCCTTCCCCCCCCCCTTGTCATCAAAAGTCAGCAAAGCGGAAAACCCCCCCCCCCCCCATCGATGATGACGTATATACTTAAACGGCCCCTAAGAAGAAAATTATATAACATATAAACCGAAGTCCTGATTACTGTAAACGATTTTTTTTCTCATGTTGTAATATTAGTCAGTTCCATACTTTGCGAAAGTGATAACAATTATGAGTAATAACATTATTCATGATTCTGATAAGCAGCGTCGCGACTGTATCTCGTTTTTAAGAATCGCAAAGCTAAGATAGAAAGATTTGAAGCAAAATACACACGCTCAATATAAAAAAAAAACCTCAATTTCTAGGAGAAAACCTAGACTTTTGTACATATTTTGATCCATTTCGAGACGCGCATCAAGCTTTCATGAGTGAGGGATTTGGGTGGGTCTAGACAGGCAGTTATAATTGCTCTGCTCATGTTGATGCGCCCTCCGAAAAAAAAAAAGTAGACCACACGTGAAAATCCTCAAAAGCTTCCCCCGCCCTTGAAACAGAAAAAGACCAAAAAAAGAGGTGGTGTATACAGCATGTGTTGGGAGCATCATCATCCTTCATCCGTCTGGTTCCCTCGCAACGAATTTTCGCTGGTCTTTTGCCCTTTCAACAAAAAGGAGACGTCGTTCCCGACAACCCTTTGGGAAGAACTCAATTTTTGATTCATGATAATTTTGTGTATCAGTGTGAGTTTTCTTAACTGGGGCGCAGCATAAAGCGTTCTTATCAGCTGCGGAAAATACGTGATATAGCGAATATGTGGTCCGAGGCAGAGGCGGGTCCAGAACGATGTGACGGGTGGGGCGAATCGTGAAAGATCGCTGGATCGTCACGTATTTTACGGGACAGACAAAATTTTCCCATATTATTTGGATCTTAGGACGGGTGGGGTAGTTTTAACGCCCTCCCCCCCTGTATCCATGCCTAAGCGAAGGCAGAAATCTTCAGCTACGAATGGAGGGGAGCCAGACAACTTCAAATTCAAATGGAGAGAAGGCAGATATCTTCAGCTGAGAATGAAGCCAAGACAAATATGTTCAGTTCCGAATGTAGCGAAGGCAGATATTTTCAGTGTCTAATGAAGAAAAAGGAAAATATCTTCAGCTGCGAATGGAGCCGAGGCAGATATCTTCAGCTGCGAATGGAGCCGAGGCAGATATCTTCAGCTGCGAATGGAGCCGAGGCAGATATCTTCAGCTGCGAATGGAGCCGAGGCAGATATCTTCAGCTGCGAATGGAGCCGAGGCAGATATCTTCAGCTGCGAATGGAGCCGAGGCAGATATCTTCAGCTCCGAATGTAGTGAAGGCAGATATTTTCAGTCGCGAATGGAGGGTACGCAGGCAGATCCAAGACAATGTGTAGGAGAAGAGATATATTGCATAGTGCATCTCGTATTTTACTGGACAAAAAATTACAAATAGGAGCGGAGGCAGGCTGCGAATGGAGCTGGGGCAAATATCTTCAGCTGCGAATGGAGCCGAAACAAAGCAAACGCAATGAAGAGACATATTCCGTAGTGGCATCGGATCATCCCTTACTTTACGGGATAGACAAGTCATTCCCCCCCCCCCTAATATCATTGGACTCTTAGAAGGGGCCCCCATTTCCCCTGGATCCACGCTTGGTCTAAGGGCGTCTTGACAATTTTAAGGGGCCCTAATAAAAAATGTTTTGGGGGTCTTTAGCCCGATATTACAGTATATAATTTGGGGGAGGAAATCATCTTCCATTTCGAAAATTAGAGCCTAGTGAAAGAAATGATTCCAGCGCCTAAGTGAATTTAGAGAAATAACTAATTTTAGACTAAGCGAAAGCTTCCAATTACTTGAGTCCCGCCTCCTTGTTTGATTCGGGGTTCTGGGTCCCTTCGGTTCACGACTAGAAACTATAAAATGCTCAGTGCTGGTGATCGGCTCACCCTGCATTCATCTGCAATTTGTTCAAACACCCATGGACACAACCTGTTCGTTTCACAAACTTTCCATGTAGATAAGACCATATTGTTTAACATCGTGTCAGGTTTCACCATCCTAAGTGTAGATTAAGTGCTGTTACACTAAGTGTAGAGATATCAACTCTGTGTTTTGGGAATAAAGTTACAGTAGAACCCTGATCTGACGGAGGATTTTTTTCAAGTCCCTGTGCATATATTTGAGGTCTTTTCGACAACTAAAAATTAGAAAAAAAATAAAACTGTAGTCAAATAAGGGTTATAGACTGTACCTCCATTCGGATTACGTATTAGAGCACACACAAAGACATAGCTGGGATTTTCCAGGTGGTTTCCAAATTTGTACTCCGTCTCCCGGACTCCCAGAAATTTGATATATCTCCCAAATTTCAATCGTGATTGTAAACAATCCGTACTTTTAGGGGGGGGGGATGTATTCCCAAAGAATTAATTTAGAAAAAAAGACCGTTGCTTTCGCTTTTTAATCCCCGAAAGGACACAAGTATAATGTAAATTGTAGTCATTTTGCGTCAAATCAGAAATTTTGTTTTCGGGACGGAAAGACAAAATTCGCCTGAACAGTCAGTTCTTTCGACATCCGAAAATTTTTTTCTTGTTGGCAAGATTCGATTTTGAAGGTGCAGTAAAACCTCTCGACAACGGACACCCATGGGGCAAAAGTTTTGTTCGCTAATAGGAAGGTACGATATACAGTGGGACATCGTTTATTCGACTTCCACAATATATACGACATTTGCCTTCGATAGCAATCGGTCGCCCCCCCCCCCCATACATATTAATGTAAAAACGCATGTTAATCTCTAGAAGTGATACACCGGTTATTATGCATAATCGCCAATTGTCTCGATAAAGTTTGGTGAAATTTCGCTTATCACTTTTACTGGTAATTATGCATAATTTCCAAATAAAGTTAAAAGTCCAAAATGTATTGAAAAATTCATAAGCTTTCTTCTCTTCATTAAACCAATCAATTATTTTACCTTTACAGGATAAGTGAATTACACATATTTCGTAATAAAAAATAAAATAAATGCGAAGAACATAAAAATATTCATGACAACATTATCAGTCTTGCAATGTTGGCTTGCGTTGGCTTTCTTTGCACGTTTGTCCCACAAACAAAACCAACGTTACCATTATAATTCAGTTAATTGACGATTTATAATTTTTACCTACACAAGCTCGGGATGAAGCATACATAATCTTAGTTGAATATGGTAAATTTTCGGTGGGCCTTCTTAAGAGCATCATGGCCGCCCCTCGGGCAAAGTGGATTTTCTGAGGCCCCAACCTGGTTAGAAATGCTTGCCTACCAATTAGCATGTTTACTATCGAAAATTTTAATTAGATCTCATTATCGTGAGGCCACACGGGTGGGGCCCCATGCTTTATGACGGCACTGTTTATGACCAAAAATTAATAAATCAGTTTGTTTGATACTACTGTCGAGAGCTATATCGAGAGCGTTCTGTAACGGGGAGTGAAATACATTAAAGCCCTATTCCACTGGACTGGGTCCGTTAATGGGAGATGTCCATTAGGGGCGGTCAAACTAACTTTACCGCACACCAACTCCGGTCATATATCGCCATACGACAATTTCCAACATGTGGAGCTGTGCGGGAAGCGAAGGCTCCATCTATCGGTGGTCGCCCCATTCTCGGTAGGTAAAAAACTTATTTCTGATATTCTCACTTATGGACCTTGAGAGTAAACTTCATAGTGGAAGATGAGCATATTACCACAGAGCCACTCGGGCGCAGGGAGGTTGAACTGAAACAGTATTTAATAAATCAATAATAGCAGGTAATAACCTACTAAGGTTTTAACAACTGGATGTTGCGAAGATATATTTTGGAAAGAGAGAAAATTCAACTGCCCCTGCGGGGAATCGAACCCACGTCCTTTCACTTTCCGGGTGAACGCCCTAGACCACTAGACTACAGAGGCACCGAATCTCTCAATCTTTCCTTGGAGCTCGTGTACACTGAAAGGGACCGTACATGGACGGCCGGACCAGACTCAGGTCAAGCTCACAACTGCTGACGCTGCCTACTAGTTAGCGAGGATTGGTGACTTAATCGACGTTAATCGACGATGTCACGATTTTGAAAAGGGGAAAAACCTAGTAGTTTTTCTTTCATTAATAAAAAATCCCTACATTGTTTTAAACACGCTTTGTTTTGTTCCCTACAAGCGGGATGTCATTTGAGATTTTGCTTTTGGAAATATTTAAAAATTTTGGTGTCTTAAAGTGAGTAATTGACCAATTTTATTGCTTTTATCTGCACATTGCCAAATTTAAGCAATAAGGAGTGACAAAATTTAAAAAACTACACCATTTTAATTGAGTGGAGATATGGTTTCGATTTTGGTGTAAAGTAAACTATATAAATGTATCTATGGTTAGAAAATTTTGAAGGAATGGGAGTTTGTTAATTAGATCAGTATTGATTACATCATCTAAATCCGTTTTTTAACCTTTTTCCCATAGACCCCTTTGTGTTAATAAAATTAAGGCCAACTCACCTTTTTCTGAATAATATTCAGCATGTAATTACAACATAGAGGTAATGTTTTCAGACAACCATACGTATTCTTTATGGGCATTGTATAATATTTTATCACGTGTATATATTGTTTATAATTTTTATTAATTGCATTTTTAATTGGGTTTCTGTATTTTTGAAATATATGACATCCATATTTGTTATGGGCATCTTTTTCTTAGCCACCTCGTTGGGCATTTTACCTGCTGTGGCGTTGTATTTGTATTAACTAAAACCCATGCTGCCACCTGGGTGCAACGTACCCCTTGCAACCTCTCTTAATTAAGCTACCCCTGCCAGAGAATTCCGGAATTTGATTGTGCATTGAAACCCCTCCCTTCCCTATCGATAAAAATTTGACTTTATATGACTACATTTTCAGAAACTCAAAATTTAAATTTTACGAATACTTTTCAAGTACTTAAGAGCTTCGAGAAAAAAAAAACTAGACATCGTGATTTCGTAAAACTGATTTACCCGAAACTTTCAAAAATTCGGGACTATAACTATTTTTAGAATACTCTGTTTTAACGATCCCCCCTCCAACTTTCGATTACCATAGGCAAGGAATTTAGCCACGCTTAGTGCAAAAGATGAAACTGAAAGAAAGAAAGAGTTATAATGTCTTGGGGGTAAAAAAGAACTCGAGAAAAAGTTCTTTGACGTCACAGGAGAAGGAAGCTGTTGCCGTTTCGGGTACAAGATGGATGGAAAGTCGTGGTGGCTTTCGCGTGAACGCAACTATTTTGTTTGGCTATTCTTATTGCTAACTCTCACTTTGAAGCACCCTCTTGAAAAACACACACACACGCGAAAAAAACAATCAAAAAAGAAAATTTCTACTCTTTCCTCCTTGAAACAAGTATATATCCGGACACTAGAAAATTTGAAGAAGGGCGGCCACACACACACACACGTGCGCACGTTCCATGATTCGTTTTAATGCTTTCTTTCCCGAAGTTATGGCCCCCGATTTATATTGCTATGCTAATACACTACACACTGCACACACACAAACATTTTACATGTAATGTTCGAAACCACGAAAGAACGTTTTTTTTTTTTGGTTATTATTATTATTATACTGCAATAACCGTTCTCCGAGGTTGCTCAGGGTCATTGCAGTAATTGCTCACGCTTATGGTTTTGAGTTGTTTATCTTTGAAATCGACTCGCTTACAGCTTATGAGGAATCGTTAAAATGGTGATTGTGTCCGTTAAAAATAAACACAATAAAAAACTATTCGAAACGATAAAAAAATGCGATTTTCCGTGCTCGGAATGGCACGCACACGAAGCGGCTGTGTTCGATTCCGTGGGCCATGCTACGTGCGTGTTTTGCCGCAATGGTGTGCGGTGACCAGGCGTACCGGTTTCACCGGTACAGTCACTGTGCCCAAGCTGATACAGTATTTGGCATGTACCAGGAAAACATCATATTTAAAAAAAAAAAAAATCGGCCATAAACCAGCGGATGGACGTATGAGTAGAATCGAGAGCACTGGGCTTGCTTAATATTATTGGGATCCGGATTCATGGTCGGCTTATCGGTCGTAAATCAGCAATGTTTAGCGAAAATTTGCTAGGTGCTCCATCTCATCACCAACCCAAAAGTCGAATTTGGTTCTTGGTCGCCGTATTTTCATCTATTCCCCTAGACTTTGTTACACTGAGAACGAGATTCTTCAATGAATTATTGTTTGAATGTAAACGTCTGTGTGCGCCATCTGTCCATTAAGAGCATAATCATTTCTATTCAACGAATTTACGTTTTTCGCGAATTACAGGCTCTACAAAGAATTCGATTCAAAACATAGTATAGAAATGCAGTGAAAAACCTCGCTACAACGATAAATCCCTCTACAAAGATATTTTTTGTCGATATTTCGAAACCGCTGCGAAACGAGGTTATTTATATTTAGCTAAAAATCTCCTTCAATATATTTTTAAATTCCTCTTCAGTGTTTGTTCTTTTCGGGGTGTTTAACGGTATCGGTATTTTGCACCAACTACCGTCCGCAAGTGTAAATGACGTTACCGTGAAGCTACTTTTTGCGTACTACACGAAAGTGCTGTATCGTAAGCCACTTTACAGTTTGGAAAGTGGACAGAAGACTGAATTTTATTTAATCAATTAAAAATTTCTGTGGTGAATAAAATTTGCACAAATGCATTTCATGACGATACTAACAACGCCATTTCAGAAAAGATGCCAACAACAGCATAAAACCGGCTGCAGTAATGTTAAACGATACAATTATTCAATCATTACACCACTCATAGTTAGAAAAATGGATGGCAGATGGCAGCACTACACAGAAAAATTTCGCGTCAGGTTCACAACACGTACACGTACATTCCAACGTGTACCGATTCGTTAGAAATTAGTTCCGCATGGAATATAGATGAGGTGCATGTGTGGTTTAGCAGTAGTTGTAATGAAAATCTATAAGACCCTTTGCATATATGCTAAGCTACGCATTTAAGGGTTAAACTGTTATGCGGGTGGAGCCGCGGATGACAAGTTTGAGAAGCACTACCATGTGACAACGTTGGTTCATTATCCTCACGGACTGGGTAATCCATACCCTGAGCTGACCAGATTTCATCGAGAAAGTGTGGATCATGATTCTCATCACAAAAATACCCTATTCTTAAAATTAGATTCTTTGATTGTACAGTGAAACTTCCATTCCATATAACGATACTCTGTGGACCAAGAAAAAAATATCGTTGTATCGAGAGAGAGAGAGCATCATCATCATCAATCATACTAAAATGTTCTGTTTGCATCTCTTTTTCTTCTTTCTTTTACCATGAAGTTAGCAACCAGATTTTTTTTTCGTTACTATAGTATGAATCACAGAGAAGGTAATTATATATTTGGAATGTGATATATTACTTACGGGGGCGATTTTCGAGACTCTTTTTACGCCAACTTCAGGGCCCTGTATAAGCAGTGCAATTTGATATCAATTTTTTTTAACGATTTTTTTAAGGCTTTCTATAAATGTCATCAACTATGAAAAAAATTATCAGCTCAAGAAAAAAAAAAGTGAGCAGTTAAGGGTTATCGAGAATCGCTTTGAAACAGCGAACGAGCACAAATCAATATCTCCAGCTCACCGCGACGTCCCTAGGAATCACGACGCACACTTTGAGAACCACTGGCATATGACAATGTAACCGGACCATCTCTTGGTTCAGCGGATCAGCTCATGCATATGAGTAAAAAAAAAAGCTTTCTAGGGCATTTATAAGAACGCTGCACGTTAAGTCAATCTTCAACGTGGCCAAGGTTCGATCCGAAAATCCGTAAGTCGATGAAGCGAATCGTATCCAGCAATGAACTGACCATATTAGCTCGTGTTGAATTTTCTGGACGCTTTTTTGCCGGCGAATGTTTCAGCTGCTGATGCATCTTTTTATTATGTTAAAACAAGTATTTTGCGGCAACACTAGAAAGTTTCAAGTCCACTACCAAACCAGCTAAATTCCGCAGAAACTGCATCGTAAAAGCGACAGCAAAATATCATGAATTTATATGAGGGTAAAATTATAGGATACTTTGACGAAAAACACATGTAAAAGGCCTTAAGCTTCTTTTCCTCCGCTTAAAAACTACCGAGAAAAACGTTCAAAACTTTCGGAACGTCCTAATAGTTCGCAGTATATAATCATGTATATACGCTATATATCCAACTGATCACATCTAATTTAATAAGCAGTTCTTTCAAAATGTTTTTCAAGGGCCATTTCTTCAATGGAATTTACTTGTATACAAGAAACGAAAGTTTTTCACACATAGGTAAACTTTCATTCCCCTAACCTCAAACATCCGATGAAGGTTTGGGAAAATAACCTAAGTTACACGTGAAGTTTTTGAATTGATCCGAAAGTTAAAAAAAAAAAAATTGCCCCGAATCTTCATGTTTCTTTAGGAAACGTTATTAATTTCCTTCCACACAAACAAACGTTCCTTCTTCAAAGAAAGGCGAAATTTATTTTTCGCTTCCGAATTTATTCGTACGAGAGTAAGTTATGAATTTCCCACGGGTGCCATACACACGTTTCTCTTTTTCTTTTCCGACTGGAACGGTGCCGAGTTTTGATCTCCTTCCCAGAACATCAAGAAGGAAAACTTCTCTTTTTCTTCAGTTTAAAAGAGATTTGCACATTTTCTGTGAGGATAATATTTACCTCTTTTTTACCTTCAGGTAAAGAAATCGACACTTTTCAACACGTGACATTCACACCGTCGTGTCCCGTGAACTTTTCCTCTTTCTTCTTCTTTTTGAAGAAAAATTCAATTATATATATATTTTTTTATTTCTTAAAAGTTATAATAACTCGTGACTTGTGTCGCGGATTGCATTTCGGGGCATTATGTATTCCTCTTGAAGCGTTAGAAATATATTTGTTTTATCTGTTGAGTTTTTCCTACTCACGCATTGAAAATACTGTTCGTTTAATTTTGGGGTTGTACTGTTTTAAATTTTAAAAAATCAATTTTTTAGAAAAATCATTAATGAGTCATTTTATGTTGAATTCTTTAGTGGGATAGATCTAGAAGCTATCCATACTTAGGAAAGGCAATCATAATCTTTTTTTATGCGCAGTGTATATTATTAATTATTATTATTATTATTATTTTTGGTGATATATGTGCTTTTATATTGGTTGCTGTATTTTTGTTAATATTTGACATTCATATTTCTTATGGGAATCTTTTTTCAGACACCTCGTTGAGCAATTTGCCTCTTGTGGCCTTTCTATTTCTATTTGTATAAATTAAATTAGTGCTGGTTATATTTAACTTCCTTTTAATTAGGCTTTATCTTGATTAGAGTTGAAAATTAAACGTATTTTACGTTGACATCGAATAGTTTCAAAGCGAAAGCTCAAAATTCTGTCAATTTATAGATACAGTATGTCACATAAAAAAATATATAAGATGCTTTATAATGAACACGTATAATGACAGAAACCCTCTAAAACAGATCATCATCATCATCATTTTTGTCGCACCACGGTCATTTTCTGCACACGAGGGCTAATTAGACCGGGACCTACAATTTATTGCCGATTCCGAACGGCAGGCTCGTTTCTTATACTCATCGAGAGGTTCTAAAACAGAGTTTTTGACAAACTCGCAATCTAAGCTCGTAAGAGACTACTTTGGTTTTATATTTAAATATATGGACCAAAAAAAAAAAGTGTTGACCATATAGCCTCTCTCTTGTTGGAGGAGTGGGGAGGAAGCTCTCATTAATAATGTAGAGGGTTTCAAAGTTGTTTTCGCACCGGGCGGTAAAAGACTCAAGCCCGACGCCCGCTTGAAATTACATTTTCAAGACTAATATAAAAGGCATTTCTTTTACACATTTTCATGTGTTCTGCCAAGGAAGTCTTGTAAAGTTGAACCGTCTCAACGCATGCATCCATCCGAGCAGTGTCCGGGTTCCTCAAGTGCACAGGAAGCCCTCGTGATAATGAGATTTGTTACTATGATTTTCGAGAGTAAGCATGGAGATTGGTAGGCAAGCACTGCGAGCCAGATGGTAGGTCCCAAAATATCATTTTGCTCGGGAGCCCATGATGCTTTTAACACGATCCTGATAAAGCTTGTACATAGAAATCTATACCATCAATCGGAGTCATCCGAAAACACTTCCGGGATCTTAAATGTCTTGGAATGACGTCACGCACAATGACCAATAGCACATTAAAGAGATTTGTTCCCATTTTCTCAATTTCTTCCTTTTTTTTAAGTAATTTTTCACTCGTAAAACACGAATTGTTATCATAATAAGACAACAAAGAAGCACATGTAGCAACAACAACAACAACGCATAGCTTTCTTTCTTTCTTAGATAACACAGGGGAAGAGTTATGACTGCATTATATTCGTTTTCCCATGAATAGCTGAGAAATCTGGTTTTTGTCACACGATATCTTCTCATTTTTGGAAAACTTTCTTTTGTGCTGGGAATTTGAATTCCATTCAAGAGAGTGAGGAATGATGCTCGATGTTGTGGAGACATGCCCCCCCCCCCTAATATATATATAAAACGCGTATGATACTAGCTACCAAGAGCATTAGAGAGAGAGAGAGAGAGCCCTCTTGTTTCCGAAAAACCCCTTTCGAAACTTCTTGGATTAGGGCCATCCTGTGGATACTTGGAATTGGTGGGCGAAAGGCCAGATCCAAGCTTGAAGGGGAAAAAAAAAAATCTCCTCTCCACACACACATATGTAATAAATAGTAATTTATTTTTCTTTGGTTATTGTGATGGAATGGGTGGATTCCCTGTCATTGGTTTTACAAGATGTCATCGAATTGGTGGTTTTTTTCCCCCCGTTTCTTACGCTTCCGCTTCATGTATGGAGGGCCATGGGAATCGAGTGATTTATGATTTTGCATTTCTTTTTTGTTATTATTATTAGATATTCCACATGAGTGTGAATGTGCGTTTTTCCTCCCTTCATAATTATATTAATCTGACTTTAAGCTTCTGACATATTTCATCTTTATATTCTCTTTCTTTTCTTCTTATATTCAATAATATTTTTGGAGCTCTATGCAAGAATATTTTATTATGGGAATGAAAAGGGCGTTTATAGAGAAATAATATGATTCTCTGTTTGAATATTCTTCGTTATATTAATTCAATTTTAAGTGTTGGATAAAGGTTTTTATATGAGGATGAATAGGCTTTTTTTTTCTCTAAGAAATAAATTGGAAAGTTCAGTGGATTCACTGGAACTGTGAGCTTCCGTGTTGGCAAAGCTATAGGAATATTATACGATTTTTAAAAGTTTCGCAACAAGCATTGTGTGTTTGTACGCATTCTTCATGTGGCAGCTGAAGTATATAACTATGAAACATCTCCAATAGTGTTCGGGGTTCTGTGTACCCCAAGTTAAGAGCCAATGGCTTAATCAGAGCTAGAGTAGGTTCAACGACTTAGGGGGGGCGGGGGACTCAAACCTTTTTCGAGGTCTTTTTACCATCTTCCTATCCTTTATGGAAACTGTCTTTTCGAGTTAAAGCTTTGAATAGAATTAACAGGTAGCCAATAAGAAAATTTATTGAAATGTTAAAGAGAAAAAAACAAAAATTTATTCAAAATTTCAGGACGAAAAAGGTAAATTCAATTATTAGAGACCCACACAGTTTGACTCGAGACTATTGGCCTTGACCGTAACTTTCGAAAACTAACGAGTTTTCGGAGAAACAATCAGAAATTCATTTCTGAAATTCTCTCAAACGAAAACTCTCAGCTTTGGAAGGTTACGCCTTGACCCACGTTGGCTCACCCGTTAAGACGCCACTGATCCTAATTACTATTTGATCTTACAATTAGAAAATTTGGGCAATTCAATTTCGTTGTTGCCTGTTCTCATCAAAAGGTTTGGCAGCCTTGTTGCAGAGCAATGAGGATTTGAACTTACTAAACAAAAAAACTGTTGCGGTGGTGATGGTGAATGTAGTCCTTGGCTCATCAGAGTTAATTCCGTGGTAGCTGTCTACGCTCTCGAAAACTCCATCATGAGTGTTATTCAAATTAGGACATTATATTGTTAGAAGTGAAGAAATATTTGTCTCGAACCTACTCCAATGTATTTATTCACTGTAACGGAGCATCATCCCGATCTCGAATGGCTCGTTTAGATATTTTACTCAGCTACATCGGAATTACTGTCGTAAATGCTAATAAAATCGATTAAATCATGTAGGCACATGGATAAAAAAAGATCCGGATTACTATTACGTGTTTAGATGAGAAACAGAGACACTTACGTCACTGACATGATTAACTGCCGCATCAGTCAGAAGCATTAAAGAACGAGAACACCCCCCTCAAGGGCCCAATTCTCTCAAGAGACCCCGATCAGTAGGAGGCTCAGAATTCATCTAGGCCGCCCGCTTGGACGATGAAGCAGCTGCGCACCGGCTCTAATAGTAATAAAAAGTTTTCTCTTTATTGCCTGTTGTATTTTTTTCAGTTCTAATAATTGTAAGTTATGGTCTTCCCCTGGCTTCAAGTATGGTGGGGATCCATGCCAAAGACTATGTTAGTAATTAAGGTAAAGTTTGTTTATGACGCTGCTCATCATAGCAGGGAATATAGCTTACTTTTCCTGATAAAAACCTCCCCCCCAGCAACCAGATCAGAGCTCGCCGCTCTTTCTCAATGAAGAGATATAAGCAGGGAGTTGTCGAAGAAGACCTGGGCCATGCTGGGAAACGTGCGTGTATGTGTTGTGAACCTAACTTGAAAGTTAGTTTCTGAGTTATAGTGCGCTGCCATCAACTTTTCAAACTATGAGTGAAGTGTAATGATTGAATAATTGTATCATTATGTACCTGTTGCTCTCTGTAGCGAGACTTTTTTTGACGGAGAGATCGCCAGCATTCGCGCCTCGAATTTGAGAACAACAGAAAACCAACTTCACCACCACTGTGGTGACAGTAGAGATCGAACTCGAGTCCTCGCGATGATGTACCACCACAGCTGCTCCTGATAAAAACCGGGACATCTTAAAATAATCTTAAAAACTTTAAATGTCCCATTAAATGGAACGGAAAATAACATATGCCCGAATAAAAAAATTATACAAATACAAATACAACGCCACAACAGACAAAATGCCCAACGAGGTGGCTGATAAAAAGATGCCCATAAAAATCTGGATGTCATATATTTCGAAAATATAACAAACCAATTAAAAATGCAATTAACAAAAATTGTTAACAATGTATACACATGATAAAATATTATACAATGCCCATAAAAAATACTTATGGTTGTCTTATTCTAAGTATGGATAGCTTCTCGATTTACCCCAACATGTTTATCATATTTCTTTTTAAACGTGTCAATTGTGTTACAATTTACTACCTCCGGGGGTAAGCTATTCCATTTATTAACAACCCTATTAGAGAAAAATTCCCTGCGACACCATAACCTTGCATTGTCCCTCACCAATCGATACTGATGTCCCCTTGTAAAAGCAGTCGGTTGGCGGTGTACTAAAAGTTCATGGTCCATCCTATCCATCCCATTGAAAATTTTGAACACTTCGATCATATCTCCTCGAGACCTGCGTTCATCCAATGTAAACATATTCAAAAAATGAAGTCTCTCTTCATAACTCAAGCCCTGCGTGCCAATAAGGACACGCGTAGCTCTTCTTTGCACCCCTTCAACCAAGTCTATGTCCCTCTGTAGGTATGGTCTCAAAAACCTTACAGCATACTTCAGTCCAGGACGAACTAAGCCTCGAAAAAGCGGAAGAATGACTTTAGGAGAACGCGAAAACACTTTTTTGAAAATGAGACCAAGCATTCTATTCGATTTTTTGACCACCGCTGAACAATGTTCAGAAAAACCTAAGTCGCTCGTCAATGAGAATTCCCAAATCGGTGACCCTAGTTGAATCCGGCATAGTGACACCATTCAACTCGTAAGAGAACCGTGGGTTGTTCGAACCAAAATGAGCGACCATGCACTTGTCAACGCTAAACGTCATGATCCATTATTTGTCCATGCTGCAATCCTGTTTAAGTTGGACTGGAGCAATTCCCTATCGCTTTGATTTTCTATAACCCCCATTAGCTTCACGTCATCTGCGAATTTGCTAGTAATCCCATCGATACCCTGATCGAGTTCGTCGATAAAAAGTGAAAAAAGTATGATGTGCAAAATTAAAATGTTATAAAATATTGACATGCCCGAAAAACATTATCACTGGATGTACTGTACTTACTTTAAAAAAATTGAATTTATTTGAATGAAAATATTGAGATAATGATACATTTTTCTTTTAATCAAAATTTTGTCACCAAGTTACCATTCACGTCATTGAAAGAATCATAGCCGATATACGGTACGAGACCAGATTTTTAGAGACACACGGGCCTAGGATAGGGTGGCTAGATCAACTGGGGTTCCACATGATCAAACAACACGGAACCCTTAAAAATCCCGGATCTCGGAGAGAGCTTTCAAAGAAGAAAACTTTATTGTTGTTTTTTTTTATATTCGCAAAGCTGTTTTTCGTTTTGAATTTTAACGGGATAGTATGTCATGTTCAAAAAAAAATCCAGACCACTTGAGTGACTAACCTAGAGAATTTGAAAGCATGTGAGAGTGACCAAACAGTGTGCAAGTATGTTAGTGACCAAAAACCTGTATACACCTGTACTTTTCCCCATATACATCATATACATAAACGAATTTTGCAAACTTTAACTAAGTGGAAACTTAATATATTTTGCCGACGATACAGTACTGTATGTAGAAGAAATGGAAATAGAAAATTTATTTTAAAAAGTAGAAGACCTTTCCATAATAAATAGTTGGCCAAGTAAAAACAAACTGCAGATAAATATTCAGAAAACTAAATATATTTGCTTAAAGACAAGGAACATAAATAATCTTGATATAATATACATATAAAAATTCATAACTAGAGCCCGGATTATATGCTAAAAAAGTGGCAAAATATGCTCTAAAAACATGCAAATAAGCACTTAAAAATGCAAAAATATGTACTTAAAAATGCAAAAATATGCACTTAAAAATGCAAAATTAAGCGCTTAAAATACAAATAGTGCAATTAAAATACCAAAATGTGCACTTAAGCACTTAAAACGACAAAATATGCACTGAAAATCTCAAAAATATGCATTAAACACTCCAGAAAATGCACTATAAAGCTTGAAAAGTCAAAAATTTCGAAATAAATACAAAAAAAAAATGAGAAAATGTGCATTAAAAAAATTACCAAACAAAAAAAACATATGCTTTTAGAATGCATCTTTCCTATTTCTTCGTACGTATGTATTTTTATTTCCAAAAAAAAAGATATCCCCTCATATAATATATACCGCATATGCAAACAACTTCTACATATTTTTTATTCAGGCATTTTTTAATTTCTAGTTTGTTGCAGCTGCTCAATAACAAATATATCAGTAACAAAAGAATTTCGACACTATTTCTAAAAAAAATTTAACACTTTAACATATCTGTAGAAAATAGACTTACAATAAAACGGTTAATAGACTATTTGTAAAATACTTTATAAATATATATTAATTCCCTAAATTTCACCAGGGGGAAAAAAACGATACTTTGAAAATATTATGAACAATGTTTATTAAAAAAATTATAAGCAAAAATGAGTGAGCTTAAATAAACCTTCCAAAATATGCACTTATACTGAAATTTTTTTGATTTTATGCATTTACATGCATTAATGCTATAAAAGTATGTGCATATGCATTGGCATATAATCCGGGCTCTATTCATAACCATTCCCCTAGTCAAAGCATATCACACTATAACTGCCAAGAAATAAACAGTGTTTTCGACTGTAACTATCTGGGAATAATAATAAAGGACGACCTCAAATGGAATTTGCACTGTGAAAAAATAACTAAAAAAATTCGAACTTTTGCAGTACAAATACAACGCCACAACAGGCAAATTGCCCAACGAGGTGGTTGACTTAAGAACATCATGGATCCCCGAGCCATTTTTTTGGAAGCCCTACCTACTACTGCTACACCACACCCCCCCCCCCGGAACCCCCCAACGAATCGGTATATGCGGGAATGTGCGTGTACGTGCAGTGAAACCTGACGTGAAATTTTTTTCTGTTTCACTGTAATGCTTGTTATGTGTAGTGCTGCCATCTGCCACCAGTTTTTCTAACTATGAGTGAAGTGTTATGATTGAATGATTTATCGTTGTAGGACTGTTGCTCTCTGTGGCGAGACTTTTTAACGGGGAGATCGGCTCGCATTTACGCCTTGAAGTTGGGAACCACAGAATACCAACTTCAGCCGACCACCACTGTGGGGTTCGAACCCGGATCCTCGCATCGCGAGTCCGTCACTATAACCACTCGACCACCACAGCGGCTTGTATTGTATATACTTAAAAATACAATACATGGAGATTTTTTTAAGATATATGTTATGCATGGATATACTCAATTGTGACATATGCTTGAGGAGGTGCATACTATATACTAACATAGATAATATTATATATTATCGAATTTATTTATGTTAGTATAGTATACACCTCCCCATAATATTATATATTATCTAATTTAATTAATATATAACTATTTATTATATACTATATGATATTATATACTAAAATCAGATTCGCAATGAAAACTAATCCCTCTAACCAAAACAACTGAGTGCCACCCATTATCCATAAGACAAAACTATATATACAGAATAATAAAATTTGTTGGAGCAAATGAAGAAGGGTTAATAAAGAATCAAAATAGATCATCTCAACTAGATTAAGTATTGAATATCAACTGCCAAAAACAAAACTATTTAAATAAAGTTTCAGTTACACTGCTCCAAAAATATTAAATCAATATCAAAAGCTACTCTAATCATGCTAATAAGAGATTAAATTATAATATTTTTGGTTTCACAAAGACTATTGATTTTGAAACACTAATACAATAGAAATATTTGCATTGAAAAAGATTTTTTCACTTTTACAATATGTTTCATTTTTGAGCATAAAGATATTTATCAAAAATATGCATATTTTCAACAATTTACATGATCACTAATCATCAAAATTAAGAAGAGATGATACTTAGAACAGGACATAATTATTTTAATTCGCAATTTTTACGACATATTATAAAAATTTAATTATCGTGCGTGTGCACGTGTATAAATGATTACTGTTTATGATAATAGAATGATAATGAAGGTAGTTTTGTGTGAAATAGAAATTTAATATTATAAATTATTTTCGACCATCTTGGAAGTACAAGCAGTCCCTTGAGGGTCACAGAGTGGTTGTATAGGTATGTCCATTTTTGTTTATCATTGTTTATTTTTTGTGCACTTTTGTCTTGTCATCTATTTTTCTTTAGTATTTTGTTTGATCATTTGATCATTTTTGTCGCACCACGGTCATTTTCTGCACACGAGGGCTAATTAGACCGTTACCGATTCCGAACGGCAGGCTTGTTTTTTATACTCGTCGAGGTTAGTATTTTGTAACGCGTGTTCTGTCCAATAATAATTAAAAAATGCACGCTTGTGTGTGGGAACACTTGCAACATCGTTGAGGGAAAAAAGAAAAACGAGTGTGTTTTTATAACGTGGTTCAAAAAAATACATGCCCGGTTGAAATTTTTACATGCCCCGACCATGTCGGGCAATATATTTGTCCAGCTCCACTACTTAACCGTGCATGCGTATATTCCTCAGCCGAACTGGCTGAGGAATATATTCCGATATATATCGATTATAACGAATCACTGCACGTCGGAACGTGTGTCCTGAGTTTATGTGTGGTTACTAATGTATTTATGTTGACAGAGCTGTGCTTCTTTCGTGTTCTTGCTGATGCTGCCATCTTACTTCATATTTTGAAGTAAAAATGGTAAATCCTTAAATTTTCCATGTTACGCAAATACCGTGTTGAAGTTCTGCCTTCTCTCTGTGGAAAGACATCAAATGGGAGGCCGGCTATGGACTGAACCGTAAAATTGACTACTACTAAACCAGACATGCAACCTCGTCCATATTCCTCTGCGGAACCTCTAACGAATTGGTGCATGTTGGAATGTGCGTGTACGTGTAGTGAAACCTGGCGTGAAGTTTGTTTCTGTGTAATGCTTCTTATGTGTAGTGCTGCCATCTGCCACCAGTTTTTCCAACTATGAGTAAAGAGTAATGATTGAATGATTCATCGTTGTAGGCCTGTTGCTCTCTGTGGCGAGACTTTTTAATGGGAAGATCGGCTCGCATTTGCGCCTCGAAGTGGGGAACCACAGGAAACCAACTTCAGCCGACCACCACTGTGGTGACGGTGGGGTTCGAACCCGGATCCTCGCGATGCGAGTCCGTCACTATGACCACTCGACCACCGCAGCGGCCCGAAAAATTGACTGGATACCAAGCGAAGATGAATTTCGTTAACAAAATTCACATTCCTCTGCAGGAATCGAACCCCCAACATCTCGCAGTCCGGGTGAGTGCGCTACTGTTGAACTACAGAGGACAGACATTTCCTTCCTTCGCCATCTGAAGGCTAATGTCGTTACGAACTGTTGATGAGTCAGGAGGCTGGCTCAACGTATATATATATAACTCTAAGGCTGCATGCTCAACCCATGGCCCTCAGAGTCAACTGATAAATCCCACGATCTTAAACCTAATTTTGTAAAAACGAATGGCACCTTTTCGACATCACTTAATTATCCCGCAGCACGTTGACAGATCGCTCAAACGGCTCGCGCAATATTTTCAGATCACTTAAGTGACCCGCGGCATGTTTATAAATCACAGCGGCACAGTTCCACGGCACTTGAGCGAGCCGCGGCGCAGTTCTAGATTACTCAATTAAGTGTGGGCTCGTCACACGTTTTCAAACCAAAGAAGTGGCCAGCACTATCAAAAAGCTTGTTCCAAGAGAAGGTAATGCCTGTCTTCTGTAGTACAGTGGTAGAACAGTCGCCCGGACTGCTAAAGGTAGGTGGTTCGATTCCCAGCCGAGAAATGCGAATTTTCCTTTCCGAAATCCATCCTCGCAGTCTTTAGGCTCTTAGGCAGTTGAGAAATTCCACTATATGGTCCTTCTTTCGATTGTTCCATTTTCCCATTATGTCGGTGATGTTTAGTTACAGCATGACCTATGATTTCTGGAGACTACATCTGAAATAGGCAACCGTGGACATTGAATAATATATGGGATTTGTAGGGATAATCCGTCACTCAATCATCTGGCAGTAAATCAATGGATTTGTGTCAGAAAATTCAAGTGAAATTACGTTCGCAGAAACATCCGAGATATTTGACTTAATTGCAGTCATTTTACAGCACAGGCAGTAAAAGAGACAGGACGACATCTTTCGCTGATAGAGCTGTTTTTCATTGCTTTCTTTATATTTTTTTTACACAACAGCACTTACTTTATTACTTCGTCTCGACTATCCCTTGGCTATCTCTCTCTTCACCTCATCATATCAGTCAAACTGGACTCGAGGAGAGGGTTGGAGAAATCTCACCTTATAATGTGTAATTTATTTACATGTCTGATACGTGAGGTCGCCGGAGGTCGTACGACCTTGGAGAGTATTACTCCGCAGGTCGGCCACCTTCTTCTCTCGACCTGAGGTTGATCTCATAAATTTCGTTTCTTCCCTGTAAGTTATTTTTGTCATTGCCCTCTCCCTCTCTTTACGTGGCCGTTGCTACTGCTGGTCTTGTTTTTCGTTGCGATGTTTACAAATGGTACCTATACGTGTGTGTATATTAGGGTACTTTAATGTGAGCTCAACCAGCACCACCTAAAGAGGGAGGAGGGTGTTGGCTCAACTCTGATGATTTGCCTGCCATCCCGTTCTTTCCGACTGCCTGTGTGGTCTTTCGTATGACACATTTTAGGCTGCTTAACCGTTTCATTTTTTTCTATCATGTCATGTCATCGTCTATGACTAATTTAAACCAATTTCACGATTAGTACCTTCAAAAATTGAGTCACCTCAATTTGTATTTATTAGCATTTGCCAGACCGTAAGCGATTTCTTTTCGACATGAATGATGTTCAATTGGACCTGCTATCTTTCTATAACTTTCGTGACAACGAACGTATTTTAAAGTGTTTAAGGAACCCCTGATTTTTTTGGGTGGTGTGACTCCAGATGCTCAATGTTAACAAAATGTACACATTACAGTACCATCTATCAGGAAAAAATGTTCACTTTTTTTTCATGTTTTAAAAAAGTAAGATTTTTGATCATAACAAACATTTTACTGCAAAGCAAATTGCCAAGCCCAATCGGTTTTATAATCATATCACTTTTGAAATTTATCATGGACTTTGCCTCCCCACCTCTACTTGTTTCGTAAACCTTCCTTTCCTAATAATCACTAGCTATAGGCAGGGCTATTCTAACGTGTGGACCTACCCAAGTTCCCCTCAGGTGCACTATGACAATGAGATCTGGTATCATGATTTCTGGAAATATGTAAATTGGTAAGTGGTACTTTTACAGCCATATAAGAAAGAAGAGAAACCCCAGAAAATCACTTCGCCTGGAGGGTCATGATCATGAGCAGAGAGACGGGGAAGAGGGCCCAGTGCCAAAGGTGGAGCCGACTAATCCTGTGTATATGCGTATACATGAACTGACATCATCATCTTATATCCCCCCCCCCCCAGCAATTATCATCGTGCTCCCTCAGACTTTCAACTCTATCTCCACCTATGACTACGATGCTGTTAAGACGGTCCTGTGAGTAGGAGCATGTCAACATTCTAGGCTTGGTACGACAGCCTTGATAAATTTTTACGCACTTTTATGAATTATAAGGTATTATGTATTGTAAGGGACTGATTTCCGCATGGGCAAGTGAGGCATATGGCCAGGGCCCCCTATAACTTTGGACCCCCCCCCCCCGTAATTCAAACAACTTATATATTCACTGACTAATTAGACATCTTTGACCAGTGTCGCAAAAGCCTCCCAATTCCGTCTTTGCCCAGGGCCTATTCATGTTGAAAAAAAAAAACCCCTAATGATTGTGTGTATTTGTGATATTCTGTCGCATAGTCTTGCTTTCGACAAACGAACAGGGATAACGTCGATCTCATTGTCTGAGAGTCCAGTTCCATTTAAGGCATGTCTCCTGTAGGTTTTGGTCTGATGTGATCCTTCCTCTTGAAATATCATTATGAAAGAAACAACAGAAATAAAAGTCGAATTATCCTTCCATTTACACCCACAACGATCAAAGAAATTATCTTCCATTGGCCAATCGTATCTTCTTCCATGTTGAAGATTTGCAACACAGCACCAGGATTAAATAGAAAGGGAGGAAGAAGAGAAATAAAATGAATAAAACGCACACAGTCTTACCGCAATAAAAGATTAAACAACACGAAGAAGAGCTTGTTGAAGTTTATTCTCTCCGTCTCTCTCTCTATAATGCCTTAATAAATAAAATACTTTGACGTCCCTCAATGTGTTTATCCGCGAAGTTTCCAGATGTTCGTTCCTACGCTGGGGCGTCGATGGCAATTGCTTGTCATTCTCACATTCGACATGACGCTTCTTCTTCTTTGTTTATATAATGTGTCTTCTTCTTTTCTTCTCCTTTACGAAACCGCTTCGTTTATATATATCAAAGAACTCAATCAACTTCCATTTTCGAATATAAAGCAAAGAACGCATTTGAATTGCAAAGATAAATCTGTCAGATTTCGACAGAGAACCACATTTCTTTAGGGATTTATTCATTTTTGATTCGATACGCATATGGTGGGGATATAGATGCTCCGAGTCATAAAATTTATTGTTGTAAACATACACGTTTCAATTTGCGGTTGCTCTTTTGTTTACGCGAAATTTTTCAGTGCGTTTTATTAGTAGATACTGGAAAGAGATTCACTGCGAGAGTTTCCAAGAAGGAGGGTTATTTTTCCACGTATGATTAGGCGATATGAAATACACAATTAATATAACACAATCTAAGGGGCCATTCAAGTATTACGTAATCAGATTTTTAGCCATTGTTGATCCCCCCCCCCTGTCAGAAAAAGTCAGCAAAACACTGACCCCCCTCGTCAGCAAAATTTCGTCAGCAGCTTAAAATATTTCATAAAGGGGTGGTTGATGACGTAAGCAACCTTCAAACCCCCCCCCCCGATGCTCACGTAATATGTGAATGACCTCTAACGAATAGGTACATGAAGAAACGTGCTGTGTGTGTGCTTAGCGTGGCAGACTTAAAGGCCTTTCTTTCAATCCGAGCACAACTCAGGTCTATCAACATCTATGGGCGATTTACTACCTAGTGAGTTGTGCCGGAAGTGAAACTGTGCGTGTATCCTAACAGTCTGAGTGCGTATACAGTGTTGTGTTTGATTTTTCAGTGCTGCCATCTATATTTCAGAAGTGAAGTGAGTGATGTGTTATGATTGAATTACATGTGTACGGTTTGTAGGTCTGTTGCTCTCTGTGGCGAGACTTTTTAAAGGGGAGATCTCTCGGCTCGCATTCGCGCGTTGAAGTTGGGAACCGCAGAAAACCAACTTCAGCCGACCGCCACTGTGGCGATGTTGGGGTTCGAACCCAGGACCTAGCGACGCGAGTCCGACACTATGACCACTCGACCACCACAGCGGCAGACTTGAAGGTCTCAGGGGGGGGGGAGCAAGATGATAATTTTAATACATATTTAGACCTACAAACACAAATTAGATCACCCGTACACATTTTCTAGCAGCACTGCCCCCCCCATCCATGCCAGGCCCGTATCTTCCTCCATCAGTGGATCTTAACATATTTGTTATTAGAGTTATGTTCAAAAAAATGTATTATTGGCATAGCGAGAGGGTGGAGGTGGGAATCCCCGTTCACATTACACACCCTCAGTGATTAGCACCTCCCCCCCCTCCCCATTCGAGAAGCCTGCATCCGCTTCTGGTGCACATGACCGCATAACAGATAACAGTAGGGCAAAAAACTGTGGTAGGTATTTTTTCAGAGTGAATAGATAACAGTACGCAAGGTATTTCATTGGCGAATCGTTAATTCTAAAGGCATACTTATAATTAGAAACGGTATCCAAATAACGTTTAGAACTCAGATGCATCATCATGTTGCAAGGGATTTTGTTTTGTTATTAAAATAGAAAAAAAATAACTATTCACATACGTGGACACCCTGTACCCAAAAACTAAACTAGAAGGTTGTTGCCCTGTTTTTCCTGATGCCAATAAAAAAATTTCTACGTTTGTAAGTGCAATATTTGCTGAGATATTCGAATTCAAAAAATATGAGAAAAGTTGGGAAAAAAACAGCATTGAATGCGGGTAAAATATTGGGTTTTTGGGTACAGGGTGACCGTATAAAAAGTTGATTTATTTTTTTAATTTTGATATAAATGCAAATGAACTGTACTAACTTTGAACTATACACACAACCCCCTTGAAACATGAATCACATATCTGAGTACTACTACTACTACCAAACCAGACATGTGCACCTCATCCATATTCCTCTGCGGAACTTCCAACGAATTGGTTCATGTTGGAATGTGTGTGTACGTATATTGAATCCTACAGGCATACTTCCGAAATTATGGAAGTATAAGGAAAAAGTATCCACACATATCTGAGTACTACACATTGTGTGGATACTTTTTCCTAATTGGAAGTGTGCCTGTGGGATCAACGGTTCGCCAGTAAAATGCCATGCGCAAGGCCGTAGCGGGGGGGGGGGGACTAGGGTGTCTGGTTCCCCCCCCTCCAGAAATGTGAGAAAATGACCGAAAGAAGAGGACCAAATATATTGTTTTATCACTTTGGTCACCCCCCCCCTCCCCCGAAAATGAAAGTTGTCTCCTCCGAACGAAATTTCTGGTTACGGGCCTAACCATATTGTTAGTTGTGCAGTGCATCCTGCATAGCCCTGGCTTAAATAAGATGTACCGAGAGTCGGAGCATATCGACTCTCTCTCACTCAGAGGACAGAGAACACTCTGTCAGGTTATTCCCCCCCCCCCCCAGCGTCAAAGGTAGAGTTGACTGTAATGTATACATGTGTATATGAATTGACATGATCTTCGTTCCCCCCCACCAATAATGACCGTGCCTCGCCCCCCCCCCCCCAGGCTTCCAAGTCTATCTCTGCCTATGCTCGTCTAAGGTCTGAACGGATACTGAGACAGATACTTGGTGTGCATCCCTCCGTCTGTACACCATGATTCTGTACGGTCCAAGTATCATTGAAAAGATTAAGAAATCCATTCAGACGAAGCAGATGTAGGAAAAAAACTGCTCTTAAAAGCCCTCGCATGCAATCAGTAAAATATTCATTGGCGTCTCTATAATCGAATGAAACAACTCAACACATAACGATAAAATAACATCTCTATAGACATTCGATTTTCCTCTCAGCCCCTCTCTATCACCAAAATCTAATCTGAAGAGTGTCATCAACTCGTCTGTAGAAGGACTTTGAAGGCAAAGTAAACATCTCTTTTCGATTATGTTAAGCTGTCAAATCTCAATCACTACACACACACACACACACGCGAGCTCATCAGCACTTATAAAATCTTCCGACAAATTAACGAGCTCATTCATCTCTTCACTCTGGGGTCCTTGAAGATAAGCGGATCTGGGGGCGAAACCACCTTGATGAATCCCACGATGAAGAGCCAAAATGGAAATAATACTAATAAAATAAATGACACTATCCACATGCACTGCCGGAATTTTTACGCCTTGCTTAACTTCAATAGAAAATTGGGGAATTCCTTTCCCTCCTAGTTATGATTATATCATTGGCTAATAATTTTATTACTTGTGGTTTCCAGATACAAAAAAAAACCACGTTTTTTTTACGCTTCACGCCGTCCTTCAAGGCCAACTGTAGTGTCTAATAATAATAATTACGCCACTTTTTGACTAGGCACAAAGGGATATACAGTCGACGCTCGATATAACGGCCCCCTTCGTCTCGTCGAAAATGGACGTTATATTGGGAGGCTGGTTATATCGAAAGTAAAACATATATGGGTAGTTGTTCTGTGAAAACATTTGGGATTTATCCTACCAGTCGTTATAATGGGATGGTAACGTGGGTTCGTTATGACGAAAGCATATGGGTTAAACAGAAAAAAATAGTAAAAAATATTTACTTTCGTTCGGGTCATCACATTTTTCACCGTGATATGAGCGGAAAATCCATCGGCAACAATTTACCGCCAGAAAATTCACAGAGAGAGAGACAGCAATTCACCGCCACGTAATTCACCGAAAAGAACATTTACGGACAAAGTGGCACACGAGCAAGTGAGCTCTCATTCGGTCACTCAATCGCTCGCTGAAATCGCCAACCCCCTTGTCATCAAAGATTGGTGCTGACGTAATACTTGAAGGAGCGCAAAATAGCTATTTTTTTTTAGATGGTCGGCGAGCCACAGCAAAAGCCTAAGAGGGCCACATTTAGCCCGCGGAGTCATGGGTTGAAGACTCCTGATCTAAAAGCAAAGTCTAGTCCTTCAAGCCCTTTTCGAGGGGAACTTCACACCTTCAACGGCCGTGACATATGGAGAGGACGTTAGAAGTATCCATTCGTATTACGATGACCGCTCAAGGCAAAATAACGATCGTCATTAACAGACATTACTGTGATCTGCTCGTTCAAAATTTAAGGTCGTTCGCCCTACACTGATCTTTTGGAACTAACGCTCAAGGGATCTCTTGTAGCTGTCTCTCCCTTCCGCCCTCCATCAGTCATTAATCAAATATCCCAAGAAGTTGGTGGAAAAATTAAAAAAAAAAAGCAGAACGTGTGTGTCAGTGGTGCTATGAGTAGGAAGCATTGAAGTTTTCAAGTGCCTCCCCCTTGAAAAGAACTGGGTGAAGTGGCTTGAAACCGACTCGCAAGTGGGCATTCGGCCAGAAATAACAGGCACAAGGAGAATTTCCATCCGAAGAATATCCAGCCTTAATTAAAGTGCACGACCGCAGATTTACCAATCTCGGAGAAAGCTAACTAAATATGGAAGTAAGAAAATGCCATTGCACTCGAAAAATTCCATTTCGTTCTTTCTCTCTCTCTCTCTCTCTCTTCTTCTAGGTTTTCTTTTTTTAGCTCCTGAAAACGAATCATCTGATAAAATATCGAAATTGCATCAAGCGGAAGCTATTTATTCCCCCATTCTATTTATTGCGAAAAATCATCTCTCATAATTCACTGAAATATACAGGGTGCATAGCAAATAGGGCGTACGGCGAACCGTTGATTCTAGAGGCATACTTGCAATTAGAAAAAGTTTCCAAATAACGTGTAGTACTCGGATATACCATTCGTGTTGCAATCTTTCTCAAGATCAATGAATGGTTAGGTTTCCCCGGAGACAACCGAGTCCCCAGGGACAATGTGCTTATATCACTGAGTGTGACAGAGCCTGGGTGTCCTCTCGGTTCCTATCACTATCACTATCATTCGTGTTGCAAGGGGTTGTGTAGTTATTAAAATATAAAAATTAACTTTTTTGTACAGTCCCCGTGTGCCCAGGAACCCAGTTAAGATTCATTCCCAACAGTCTCAATTGATTAAAAAAAACGAATTCTTACCTTACAGCTCCTTGGTGACGATACGCGAACGTCTAGCACTCATTTTACCGCCGATGCAAGTTCCATTTCGAAGAGACGGATCAAGTAAACCAATTGAACGCACAATGCGGAATATTTCTACGGGATTTTATCCATCCGCTCTCAGACCACGAAAGGGTAAAAACCCTTAAAAGCTAATAACAAAGACAATCCAAGTAAAAGCGAGATACCCCCTATTCCTCCAATACACACAAACTTTTAAACAGGTGGCAGAGTCGTGACTTACTACTTTGAAACCGGCAGTTTATGACCCTTTGGGGCCGAGCACGATTTCATGCGCGCCTTCAAAAAAAAGAAGGTGAGGGCTCGAGATCAGGATACGTATAATATGAGCTTTTTCTCTCTTTCTAAAACAAAAGGGCCTGCTTCTATTTTTCTACGGGAAAGCAGGTGCAAAATATGAAGTTTTGGGTCATATATGCACACACCGATGAGATCCGCTTCAGGAAGCTGATGAACAGGATTCTTTCCATCTTCATGCTGTTTATTATTATATTCCCCTCTTATTTAAGAAAAAAAATTAAAACAAAACTGATTAGGCCTGTGGCTTTTCTCGCACTTGCGTGCCGTCTGATGCTTATTGAGCAACACTGTCTACAAGAGAGGGGAGTGTACAACTATTGGTCTGTTACCTTTTAATTTATGCTTTGTTCTGCAACGTAAACCACAGACCCACCCCCCCCCCCCAGCACCCTCTTGTGGGCCTATCCATGAATCTGAGTAAAACTTTTATGAAAATCATTGCTTTAGACCTTCTTTGAGTCGAACAAACAAACAAACAAAAAACATGCATATCATATTTGCCCTCCAAAAAGGGCAAAAGTCGAAAGCATTTTTATGTCCAGTATCGGGACTGGACTCATATGGAAGCTCTGGCATGTACTCAAATTAAGGCAACTTGAAAATACTGAGCGGACACTCATGGCTAAAAAATTGGAAAACGGTAGGCCGAATCCAGCAGTTCTCTCTTCCGTTATCGAACAGGGACTGTGGACATTGAAATCATGGAAACAATTCGAAAAAGGTAGGGTAAATGTGTTACACACTCGAAAAGAGAGGCAACTATGATACACCTTAAAAAAAACACTTTATTGTTGACCAAACCAAACCTAAAACATATATTTGAATTGCGCTCGTTTCTTACTCTTTCCATCTCTCAAAAAAATTGAAGCATTCAAGGCATTAAAAAATAATAATGACAACTACATTTTTAGATCCAAAAGCTTTTGTGAGGTACATCAACAACTTTTACTGTAACTTGCTGTAGAATGAAGATATTTAATATTGATGTGTATATAAAAATGAAGCGGAAGAAATTTCCTTTTCAGGCTATATTTACGTTTATATTAATGTCATACGCTTTGTGGTGTTTATTTAGCTCCAAAGTAGAAGGGCAAATATGATACTTTTTAACAATTGTTTATATTGCAGGTTATGTTTGGTGATCAGCTGAATCTATATATACACACTGGTTTGGTTTATTTTATTCAAGTTAGGGTTTTCAAGTGTTTTAAGACCTTTCAATCTAACATTTCTTATTTCTTTGTTTCAGATTAGGCCTAACTGAAGTTTTATCCTAGCTTAATTAAATGAATTTGGTGTTACTAAAAGGTGCTGTGTACGCAACACCTTTTAGTAACTTTTAAAGCAATTCGGACTATAAAATGGTGAACAAATATGTCCAAAAGCTACCATATAAGCAAAAATTTTTCTGATGTGGTTGCGCCACTTCTGCTATTCTAAATATGCTAATTATAACCAGATTTAATTAAGGCTTTTGTCAAATCAATTAAAAATATATATCTAAATAAATATAAAATAAGATAAACATACAAAAATTTGGTAATTTGATAGTGCTTTAAATTTTATGCTCTAACTCGGGCATTTAATGTCCGATTTGCATGATTTTTGGACACATGATACATTACAATCCGAGTGTGTCAAAAATTCCTTCTCAGCCAGGGCCGTCATTTCAACTTTTCCGGGGGAGTGGGGGGCAAAGCACATGTACTCAATATTTGTATATATTTACATACCATTTTTAGTGTATTTTCAAAAGCCAGGGGGGCGCAATGACCCCCCCCCGACCCCCCCCCCTGAAAATGACGGGCCTGCTCTCAGCTTCCCTATACAATACAGGGACTGAATAACAGAGTTGAAACCCATTCGCCCTCGCCTTGTATCACAGTTGCCCTTTTTGGAGGGCAAATATGATACGCATGTTTTTTTGTTTGTTTGTTTGTTTTTCAAGTACACAAGCTTAAATAATACTCTGTATAAGCGTTCTTACTTCCCTCCTAAAGCTGAATCTACCACTATTTTTTTCCCATTTTGTATCATTACTGGTTGAAAAGAAACATGCAAAAGTTTGGTTTTTTAATATCATATTTGCCCTACCTGACCGTATCTGCAATATCTGTGTGTGTGAAGAGAATATAAATTATTCTCTATATACATTTAAATTAAAAGCAGAGCACATTTAAAATTCCCCTCGAGTAAGTATCACTGTATGTGAGAGAGTGCACTGAAAATTTTGAGGTTCTACACCTGGAACCTGGTTGTGCTTGGTTCGTTTAGTTTAGTTTAGAGCAGCGGTTCTCAACGTTTTTTTGACTCGCGGAGCTCTTTGTGGTATATAATTTCTATGGCGGAGCTCCATAGGCCTATTTTTTTTATTTATTCATCAAAGTTACTGATTTATTTTTATTATTCAAAAATATTTATATTTTTTTTTCAAACTTACTGGGGTTTTTATTTTCCTCAAGCTGCCGCGGAGCCCCTGGAAGTTCACACGGAACCTCAAGGGCTCCACGGAGTACCGGTTGAGAACCGCTGGTTTAGAGTGTTCGATTGAAGCGTCGATCAAGTGCTCGCGAGCACGAAATCGGGCATGAGCATTGAGCACTCTTCGTGCTTCAGGGAGCAACAACAACAGGTTGGAGATGGCTGCTCTATACCTCAAATGACACACGGGTGCTTTTGCTGTCCAATCACAGCTCTAGTATCTAACATCAAGTGGCAAGTGGAAAACACTTGGCAGCCTCCAGAGAATTATTTGCTCTCTAGCTTAAAGCTGACCGATTATCTTTTCATTCTGTTTCACTTTAAGTTTTAATCGTTTGTGTAATTTGTTGGACTTTTTCTTTAAAAATTGAATTTTTGCACCAGAAACTGGTTCCGATTCCGTGCGTCAGATGAGAGGTCATAAATGTTATTTTTCTTTTTTAATATGAAGATTATGTGTCGTAAAACAGATGGCATTTTGGAAACTTTTTATCTGCTAGGAGTGAGAACTCTCAAACAGCAGAACTTACGAGAAATTTGAGGGACACCCTGTATATTATGGGAATATTCAAAACTTGTTTGGGTTCCGTGAAAGTCTCATACTAATTAAGTTCCGTAGAACAGCCGGGGGATCCGGAAAATTCACCTCTGACATTTAACCCCCGGTACATTTCACCTGTCCTGACCGTATGAGTGACCGAGTGAGTCACTGTGTGGGTGAGCGTGATTGACTGTATGGATGAGTGAATGACCAGAGTGACTGTATCGTTGAGTGTAATTGACTGTATGAATGAGTGTCCGACCAGATAAGTGGCCAAGTGTCTGACCACATGTGTTGCCAAGCAAGTGACCATATGAGTGACCAAGTGCATGGCCGTATGATTGATTAAGTCAGTGACCGTATGACTGACACTCACTTGATCTCTCATACGCTCACGTACTGTCACTCGCTCATACAATCACCCACCCACTCATTTGTTCACTCTTACGGTCGGTCACTCCTTCACTTCGACGCTCATATGGTCACTTACTTGGTCACTCAAACGATCAAGAGCCGGGGCGAAATATTAGGGACGAAATGTCTCAGGGGCGAAATTTCCATACACCAGAACAGCCTCAAAACCACTTAGGGTTCGTTATAGGAACCTCTGCGTTAAAACCATAAATACACACACACAAACCATCCGGCATGCACCTAGATCCGGCTAAAACGTCCGGCATGAGAGAGCTATATTTTCAGTCATAATAATCACTGAACGAGTTTTTTCTTATATCAAGTTGGTTTCAGAGAACAGTTAAAAAAAAAAACAGCTGTTTTCATGTAATCACCAAACCATACAGTGTGCAATTTCTCCATCTCTCTCCCGATAAGAACACAACATGCACCTATAACCTACAAAACAATCAATGGCCGGAAAAAGACAATTAATTCAAACCACATTTTTATAATAATTCCCATTTTATCATCATTATAATAATAATAATAATAATAATATCACTTTGTGTTTCTCTTTTCTTACGTGGAATCTCGCGAACGCGTGACAGAGAAATATCAGCATTTCGATGATAATTGTGCCTCGTGGAATAAGTATAAGAAAATCACCGCAAGATATCGTGCAATACCATCGCCATGAGATAAGATAACGTGGTTTGCGTTTCCTATTTATCTCCATGACCCCTCGAAAAATAAAAATAAAAAACGAAACAAGATCTCCGCCATTTCACTATTTTTCCTCTCACCTGTTTTCTTATACCTTTCTTATTCCTCGCCTCCTTTCCATCTTCTTTAATATATCATTAGTTGTTTTCTGCATCGTTATTAAGTTTGCCCTATGGTAAAGTAATTGAGTCATTGAGATGTTCTAATTGCCCTTAGGAACAGCTCAATCTCTGCTGATCTTGTAGATTGGGGGAGGACGATTATAATTCCGCTTCAGGTATCTCTTGATCCTCCCCCACCCCCCGAAAAAATTCTTCTTGTCTATTCCTCCCTTTTATTTTTCAGGTCAACTTGGGTAACTACCGAGGGCATTTGATCACTCATATCCACTGCCTATGGACCATGTTACCGCCAAAGCCCGAAGTTGGCCACTTCGCGAAGTGGCCAGCTCAGTTTACCCGGCTAATATCCGAAATTCGGGCTTTGGGCGGCACCCATATATATCCATCTCTATATATGCATCACTAAGACATCGATATTCAGATTCCTTTAATCGCTAGGGTTGTCATAATAATTATGGTTAGCTAAGGCTAATTAAGGCTTATAAATGGCCATAATCATCACAAAAAATACGCCAACGTGGCGATGACCTCGAATAATAAGGATCGATGTAGGGATGTATAGAGATCGATATATAGGGGCCGACGAAAGCCCGAATTTTGGACATTGGCCGAGTCAACTGGGCTGGCCACTTCATGAAGAGACTTAGGTAGTAACATATATATATCAAATTGGAAAGATGATCATTATTGGAAAGATGATCTCGTCTATTTCAATTGAGAGCTGGAGTAATAAAGTAAAATGATGGAGAAAAGAGCATTAGAATCAGCCTTTTTTGTTGCTGAATAAATAAAACGAGTGCTCATCCAATCAGTGATTATTAGATGAGCAATCAATCACAATCTCCGTGACTTCCCCCTTGTTTATTTCGAAACGAGCACAAAAGGAGCATCTGTTTTGTTTTTCGCGTTTTTTGTACCACCATCATATAGTTTTTCGTGGAATTATTCATTAATGGTCAAATTATTATAGACTTTATGAATATTTACAAACAAAAAGACATTAATATGCAAAAACATTACACGTATTTATACAGAGGATGTGGAGTTTCATATCCTTATACATCCATTATGTTGTTTTGAACCGTTGGTTGGTGATTGAAACATATTTTCAATTATAAAAGTATCCAAATACTCATACCGTGTTCATTTTAGATACGAGTATGTTATTTACTTTACTAAGATCCGTATATGAACTGAGGTACACAATTTAATTTGTGTGTTGGCGTGCGTGCAGGGCCGTAACTAGCATTTTTGCCGCCCTCACAACTTTAAAATTCGATAATTTCGTAATTGTGTTCTTAGCTCCCGCGTAAAAATGCCACGCCCTTCCCCTACATTTCTCCACCCGGGGCAGTTTTTTTTCCTCTGCCCCCCCCCCCCATAGTTACGGCTCTGTATGTATGGTACCCTACCCCGTCCTCTAACTTACGATTAAAAAGTTGTAGCCTTGTCACTCCTGAGCCTAATAAAAAAATACCATGTATCTTAGGCAATAATCGCCGATAGTATTGTTCATTTTAAATTAGAGGGGGGGGGGGCATCTTAGTATTTAGAAAAGTTTTATTGCAACTGAAAGAAATTTCTTCTCTAGTTCACCCCTTGATATATGCTACTCCCTCCATTTTCGAATTCCATATATAATGTATCGACTAAATTGCACTTAGAAACATTGAGTGTTCTTTTATTAGCCGAAGGAGGCAGAGGAACACAACTTCTTAATTGAAAAATGCAAAACAGGTGGGACCGTATAAAAGAGAGAGAGAGAGAGAGCTTAATCTTTTATACGGTACCACTTGTTTTGTATTTTCTCTCTCTCGGTATACAGGGTGATTACTTAATTGCCCTTGCCATATTTTACTGGTGACCCGTTGATCCTGGAGGCTTACTCCCAATTAGGAAATTTATCCAAATAACGTGTGGACCTCAGATACGTCATTCATGTTGCAATGGATTATAGTTATTAAAATAAAATAAAATAAACTTTTTATACGGACACCCTGTCCTCAAAAACTTAATTAGAAAATTATTGCCCTCTCTGTCTCTCCTTTGGCCAACAAAGAAAATTCTACGTTTCTAAGTGCAATATTCGTTGAAAAAAATATATCACGGTGAAAAAAAATCGGAGGAAAGTTTGTGGAAAGAACGGCATAAATAAGCGAAAGAAGCTTCGTCCGTTAGTTTTTGCTATTCTTTCCCAACTTTTCTCTCCGATTTTTCGACTTCAATTATCTGAGTGAATATTGCAATTTGAAACGTCGAATTTTTTTTTTCTTTTTGGCATCAGGAGAGACAGCGCAACAACATTCTTATTGGGTTATTGAGCACGGAATGTCCGTATAAAAAGTTAATTTTTTTTTATAACTATACAACCCCTTGCAGCAGGAATGACGCATACACGTTATTTGGATAATTTTTCCAATTGGAAGTATGTCTGTAGGATCCACGGTTCGTCAGTAGAATGTGGCAAGGGATTAAGTAACCACTCTGTATATACGGCTCCTATTGGGAAAAAAATGACGTATATCTCTAAAACGGGCACAGTATTTTATTACTTTTTCTAATTGAAAATATGTTTCTACAAACGGACTCCTCACCCAGCATATGTAGGCGAACATTGTTTTCGAGACGGAAGGTATCCACTCTAATAAGACTAAACTGTACAATTTTTATAGTAGTAGAAAATCATTCCACTATATAAAAAAAAAAAGATCTAAATTGAATCTGAATATCAAAAACCGCTGAAACTTACGGTAAATAAAAGGTTATATGAATGCAAATTTCTCTTCTCCTCTTCCTGCTGCTGACAAAAACCAATCATTTAAACACTTAAGAGAGTGCTGTGGTGGTGCTTATGCCTGATTTCGTAACCGCGAGTAATTCACGTGCTCCCTTCATAAACCAGTAAAATACCACATACAAATTTCCATTTGAGTACGATTATGATGCTTTGAGTTTGAGCACATTTCAGAAATGCCTTATAGGTGCTCTTTGTTTAATGATGGGCATAGATGGTGATTCCCCTAACTCGAAAAATATATCGCCCCCCCCCTTCCCCACATACACACAACTCAATAAAGGTATTTTTGTTCAGATCCCAGTTCTGAGAGAGTAACCTACTTTTCTCTAACTCGTGTGTAATTGGTATCATAAATCACGAGCATGGTAACAGCGCTATTTCCGACTATAATAAGCCCATGCACGAGTACGATACGAACATAAAGATTATAATTAATTAAAGAACTTTAATTATATTAATTGATTAACAGAAGTCCCTTTTCTCACGCTAAACGAATTCCAGAGTTTATTATTAGAATTTAATAGGTTCGTTTAAGATTTTAATTAGTACGAGAAAAAAAATACAAATTACCACCAGAGACGTTTATACTACCCATAGTCATCACTTGATTAAGCTCATCTAATTAATCACTGTTTGATAGTGGATAATGGAAATTCCAGCAATTATCTACTACCTCTACCAGTTCAACCGCCGGTTCTCGATTAAAGAAAAAGCATATGCCTTGAAGGATCTATAGAAATATTTGTCACTTTAATTAACCTTAGAGCGACTATAATTACCGATACTAATCAAGATCCTTTTCTAGTCTATTCAAGAATTGAATAAAAGCAGAGATACGGATAGAATTTGAACATGACACAGGGACCACCAACAGTGGTTTCCGACTATTACAACTTCGAAATAATTCTAGGCTCGTCATTAAAATATGCCTCATATGATGCGCAATTACTGTCACGTTCCTCATGTTCAGCGTTTTTTCATTATCTCTCGCTTGATTAAGCCATGGTCAGGAAAAAAAAATGGTTTCGGGATTAGTAATGGGACGTGGGGGTTACGTCAAACATGCATCGCCATAATTTTTTGTTGTGTTGTGTCGTCTCATAGATGTTATCTCGTTTCATTGAAATGACAGCAATGAACTCATTTTTGTCTGGCATCACATCAGAATTATTCAGTTAATATTCGCTCTTATCAATGTGTGACTTCATTCTCTTCTCTCCTATCTAGATATTGAATAACAATCCACAGAAAAAAAAAAAACCGCGAAACCCAGTGTATCATGATGATTATGATGGTGATCTTAACATGGAATCACGTTCGAAATCATTGTTTAAGCAGGTTTTTTTTGTATACATAATTGATTTTATGCAACAAAAACAAAATAAAGGTATGTTATACATATCTCCAAAGTCTAGTGGAAGGGAGGAATTGTATGTATATGGTCAAGGTTTGAATATAAGAGGTCAGTGATGCGATGAACCGACGACGCTGCGCTAATGACATCGAAACCAGAATCTGCCTCATCAAATGGTCATGATTAATTCATGATGCGGAATCGGTTACAGATAATGACAGTAATACTAGCAGGCGTTAAAAAAACATGATTGTTTTTTTTGGGTTACGACCTTGCTTTTTTTCAAACTCTCGAATAACAACTTTCGATCCATAATTTATATTTTCAGAAATTAAGAAAACTGTAAAAATGTCTTATTATGCGGCAATTTAATTTGGTCGCACTTCATTTCTGTTGCGTCGCCATCATTTCATGCTCATGGCTAATTAAACTACTATTACTCAACACTTAGGAAAGCCTCCCCCCCCCCCCTCCATACACGTTCCGGAAATCTTCTAAGGAAAAAACTAATCAGGCCGGCCTGTCGAGATTTCCGGATTCGGCCTGAATCAACAGCATCTAAAGCAGATGCTGAATCTGCTTTAGCTGATGTTGTCTGAATACTCCTTCCGCTCACACGCTTCGAAATACCTTTCAGTTCGCTGTAGGGTGATGAAACGCGACAGACGGCTCACGATAGTTCGGCTCTTGTCCGTTTTGTATTGGGAGTGAATAGACTCTTAATGGAAATCGGAAGAAAAAGCGCGCGTCCCAGAAAAATATGGTTCAAAGAGTAGCTACTCAAAGTGAACATTTTCCCCACATAAAATTGCTTTCAGAACTAAAAGTTGTGCCTAGAGATTGGCACAATTACTTGCGTATAGACGAAACATACTAATTTAAACCTGCTAGCACTGGTTAGCACCAGTCACTGGAAAATCAAAAAATAATCTCTTGCAAACGGCTATTTCACCTCACGAGAGGTTAACGGCGACATTAGGATTTCTGCATGACCCCCACCACATATTAGGACAGAGCCCCCAGGCTTCTTCTTTGCCAAACACCATCTCCGGACGTATCGCCATACAGCTTCAACCTTCAATTTACTACCGATCAAATTGGGTCGGAAATGAAGGTGGTCGCCTCACAGGTTCGGTAGGGGAAAGTAACTTGTTATCTAGGCTCTTCCCGAGGATCGAACCCGCGGAACTAATGGTAGACGAGAATCTTATCACCGCATCCCCCCCCCATGCTACCTTACCGCTCACCGACTCAGATCATATCACCTTATAGCAATGTCCAACCAATGGAGTTGGGTGGGAAATAAAGGCTTCATCTATCGATATTCACCCCAGGCTCGGTAGGTAAAGAACTTATTCTCAATGTTCTTCCCCGGATTCGATCCCGTGAACCCTGACGGAAATCTCTATAGGGTCATTCAAGTATTACGTCAGCATCGGGGGGGGGGACACCCCTCAAAGGGTCTCCGGCACGTGTACGGGCGCCTCTTTAGAATTCCTGTGGGGAATTTCTAATGAATTGGTTATATGCAGGAAAACCTGTTGAGTGTATGTGTACAGGGTGTCCCATAAATTCGTAAATTGTTTAAAAATTCGTAAAACTTGAAGTAATTGGGAAATTCGTATACCGTTAGCGAAAAATATATTCTTACGGAGGGTGATATATATATTATTTCCATCCCACACAGAAAAAATAGTTCGAATTAAAAAATAGTGGCGAAAGAGGACGCTGCTCGAAACCAAATCACTGGAAACGCAAATCAGATCGATTAACAGCTCATTTCTGAATTTTCTTATTACCGGCGCGTACATAAAATTTTCATTGTGATGTTGACATTAGTGGATGAAGCACTATTGGTGAAGTTGTTTTACCTCGCCACACAAATCGCCGGCTGAAGTTTTACGAACGTTTTGCACACAGAATAGATTGAAGAAAAATTCAGGTGCGTTTCTCGTTCTTTTTTACACATTCTTCTAACGAATCGGCACATGCAGAAATGTGTTATGCGTGGCCCTAATGTTGTGCTTTTTTTCATGTTCTACTGGTGCTGTTTTTTTCTTCTTCCGTATTTTGAAGAATTATCGAGACGAAAACCCGAATTCCATCTAAATAAAATAATTCTGTCTAAATATAGACGGCGTTTTATAATACGAGAAAACAAAACGTTCAGCTTTTCTCTGCAAATTTGATCCCACGGATCATATCAGTATAAACACACGTGTACAAGTATAGTATCATTCCTTCCAGATGTTAAAAAAAAAACCAGAACCTAGAGGTCAATAGTCTGATGACTACCTTCGATCGATGTCTATAGAACAAGCAAATCGCTGGTTCTGTTGAATCGATCACGAATCTCTTGTTTGATATTCACCATAACATTGGTGTACATACAGTATTTCTTTTTATGCGTAATTTCTTTATAGGAGAGGAACATCAAACTGCATAATAACACGCATGGCTAGTGAACCGACGAGACCTATACCAGACCCGATTCCTTTTTTTTTTTTTGTTAAGGAAATTCCAAGTTCGCATAATCTTTTGAAAGAATCCTTGATGTGTGGGAATTATCTTCACGGAGACCAATCCTAGAGAAGAAGAAAATTTTTCTTCTTTATTCTGAGATTCGATCTTATATTGCGAAATAAATGTGGTAAAAGATTGACGAGATGATGAAATATATTCATGATTTTTAGAAGCAATAATGCTGTAATATTCTTGCTAACTCAGTATTGGAAATTTCTGGAACTTCGATCGCCCATATCGACTTGTCCGTATTTTGTTTTTACGAAATGTTTCGGAATATGTCATTCGATTGATTCAGCGGGATAGATGGTTAGATTGTGACTAATTCGCTTTGTCAACTATAAATATTATTTACTTGTTTTTAATCATGTTTGAGGTAGAAAAACTGAAAACTTCCAGAGGCATCGCTCCAACTTTTTGGAATTTTTACCGATGCTAGTCACTCTCTAGCACTGTCATTTTGAGCAAATTTTTTGGATCCGAAATGGAAGAAGTTGTATTCTTTGAGTGATTTGTTAGTTTTTGAATGATTCTACAACAATTAATTTCTCACCACTTTTTCACAACAATGTTTTTCAAAAACTTTTCGCAACAATGCATTTCCAAAATTTTTCATTAATTTTTCACAACAATTTTTCATTAATTTTTCACAACAATTTTTCATTAATTTTTAACAACAATGTATTTTCAAAATTTTTAACAATGCATTTTCAAAATTTTTAACAATGCATTTTCAAAATTTTTAACAATGCATTTTCAAAATTTTTAACAATGCATTTTCAAAATTTTTCACAACAATTTTTCATTAATTTTTAACAACAATGCACTTCAAACATTTTTTTTCTGCAACCATTTGAATTTTAAATAGCTCTTTCAGCAGCAATAAGTCTCTCCTTTCAACAACAAGATTTTGGACTTTTTTGAAAAATTTAATACTTGTACAAACTACAGAGTTTGATTCCCAATCAGATCTTTTTCAACAAAGCAACACGTGTTTGCCAATGTGTTTCAAAGTAGTTTTGTCGCAAAAATGTCTCAAAGCAGTTCTGTGATAACAGTGAATTTCCAACAACAGTTTCTGCAACAAAGACCTTTTTCAACAATAACTTCTGTAACAAAGACCTTCTTCACTAATAACTTCTGTAACAAAGACCTTCTTCAACAATAACTTCTGTAGCAAAAACCTTCTTATTAATTCTTTCTTCAACATAGAATTTTAAATCAATTCTTTCTGCAAAATCTAACTGCAAAATGTTATTTTCGAGCAAGTCATCTAACAACGAATTTCGAAGAATTTCTTCATATGAAAATGACACCAAACACACTTCAGACACCAAAATTTTCAACATTTCTTTCTGCAACAGTGAATTTTAACAAATTTTTTTCTGCAAAATTTTAATTTCAGGCACTTTTGCTTTTTGGCAGCAATGAATGAAAATAGAAATGAAATTTAATTATTACCTCTTCGAATCTGAGCCAAAACTGATTATTTTAAAAAAAAATCTTTTTGATTGATTTGTGTTAATTGCATGTGAAAATACCTTCTAAAAATAAAATAATTAATCAATCAATTCATCTAATCAATAAATTTCAGTCCATATCTTTATTAGAAATTAGATACCCTTACGCATACCTCATTAAATCATTTAAAACCATTAAAAACTGTTGAGAATGAAGGTAAGCATCTGTGTACCTCTTCAGCGAAGCGGATTCTGTATATCAGGGCTGGTCAACTTCTCACTATTCAAGGTCCAGCATAATGGTCAGTGCAGCGTCGCGGGCCACCTCAGAGACGACACTCCGATGTATAAGCAGCATCCATATTACGCAGAAAACTCGCAGATTTGTATGTGTCATAAGTAATATAGTGGAAAACGGGCAATTTAGTCATCAAAATTTTAATGGGCTCCACGTCTTCATAAACTGATACATATCCATTGTTCTTTTTTTTGGTTCCTAGCTAGTAGATGCGATGCATTAAAAAATGTTGTTTCTTTTGCAAATTGGTCCATTCAATTACATCCATAGTTCGAAATTTTACAGACTAAACATTTTTCTACATTTTCCTGCAATTATTTTTATCCCTTACTCCTGATTTGGCAACCGGTGGGGTCATGCGAGTCGAATAGACGCTGAAGGAATTGATTCACGTACCGATAGACTTCGAAAGGAGTTTTATTATTGGGATGGAAAGCATGCCAAAAGCCAGTCGTGTGATGTATTGACTATCATGGGTAAATGATAGTCAATACATCGTGATTGTACCAAGATAAAATGGACTAGCATCGCATGGACCAGGCAGACTACCTGTGAAAAAATGCGCACACGCACCTTTGCTTAAAACCTGGTGCTTCTGTATGTTCATGGAATTACACGGACCCATATTTGCGATGCATGTATTCCTATTACTTGAGTTACCGTCTTGGAACAGAATTCTGGTTTGAGAAAGGTTAGTTTGCCTCAACGTGGAATGTCCCCAACCTGCTATGTCGAAATTTAGAGATAGATGACTGTTTCTCTGTTTTTGACACAAAAAAATCGTGTCTGCATGTAGAACTCAATGACACAATATGAACCTGACCAGCCCTATCACACATTTTTGCTCTTTGGCATTATTAGGGTCTGCATAGCCTAGCCGGTTGTAATTTCGAGGTGGCATCTACTTCGGAAAGGTTTCGCCACTGTGAGCAGAACACAAAATATGCATTCAGCTTGAAAAACAAAGACCACAAAAATGCAACTTTCCCAACGAGGTGACGGAATTAAATGGAGTAAAAATGCCCATAACAAATTTTAAGAGCAATGCATGTATACGAAAAGGCAGTGTGATGAGAACATAGCTAATTACTAGAGCCCGGAAGTTTAGGCACTAAAAATACCTAAAATAGACATTGAAAAAATGACATTTATAATAAATTAATGAAAAAAAGAAAGAAAAAAAAGAACCAAAAGCTACGATATTAAGAGTCCGAAACTGGCTGAAAACTCACTGAATCGATTGTTTAAATAATAGATTATAATAATGCGAGTAAAAATAGAAAAAATTATAGAAAATATATAGAAAAATAGAGTACAAATATATATATAGGAAGTCCACGCCGATGAAAATGGTGTACGCCCGGTCAAAACTTTACATGCCCTGGGCATGTCGGGCAATTAGTCCAGCCCTGTTTCCTCATGCGAAACGTAATAAATAAACACTAGAAATACATGGACGTAATAAACGTTTTTGTAACGTTATTTTAATGGATCAGGCTCATGAGAAAGCAGAACATCATATTAACCGATATTTCACTGTATCAGATTATTATATATAGATGGGCACAACTTATCAAAATAACCAATTATTCTATAAATTATTACGAAATTTATTATTCGGATAAAAAAAAACGATAGAATAAAAAATATAACCAAAATTGAATAGTAATTATAAAGTCGAAGATAGATGACGCTAAAAACAAAACTATTTAAGCGCGCACAAAATCGAAAACGCAACTACAGCAGTGTTTCCCAAAGTGGGTAATATCAACCCCCAGCGAGGCGATGGAATGGTCCAGGGAGCGGTAGAAGCTGTGGCTTTTGAAATTCACGAATAAACATAAATCAGTATCGAAATAGGAATTTACTTCAGAAGAAATTAAAAACGGCATTTTTACAAAACAAAGTTTGAAAATAAGGGGGAAAACGGCATTTATATGGCATTTTGCTTGAACTTCTGGGCTCTCTACTAATCGCTATTAGCACTAGAAATAATGAATGTAAATAGTCTATTAATCAGGTCTGCTGTGGAAAATTATGGCTTAAATAATGATTAAAAAAAAATCAATTTAATACGCACTAATTTTTGGTAGTGCTGGCCACTCCTGCTGTATATTATTTCCACTACAAAATTTGTTATTTATTTTTTTCAAATGTAAAAGATCGAATGAATAAAAAGAAAAGTGCTGTAGAAAAGTATAGCTATACTGTACGAATGTTGAATTAACATTGAAATACGATCATAGTTTTTTACAACAGGTTGCAGGTATTGTGCTGAGGTAGACGCAAACAAAATTCTGAGAATATTCAGTAGAACCTCATTACCACTCAATATATTCCACGATTCAAACTATATAAAAAAAAATTGTGAAAAGACAAATCCAGTGACGGATTCATCGCGACAGGCAAAATCCAAAGTCACCTTCCAGTTTGTGGAATGACCTACAAAAGCCTTGACCAATCGAATTTAACACCCAAAACGAAGATAAATATCTTACAAACGTTCGAACAAAACTGGAGAAAAATAAGTATACTTCTTTTGCAATCAACCAATAACGTTTTGGCCATTTTCTTTGCTTTGATACTGTTCGAAGCGAGGCAGAATTTCGTCGTCGATATCATTGATATCATGCGTGAAATCAAAGCCGCCCTTAGGGGGGATGAGCGGGCCTCGAGTTTTTGAGGGGACCCGCACTTACGCTACTTCTTTCATTTATTTCTGAATTTTATCAATCCCGGAATCATGAATTCTCATCAATTTTGGAGTTTTTTCTTTCATTAATTCTGGATTTTTTTCTTTCATTAATTCTGGATTTTTTTCTTTCGTTAATTCCGGATTTTTTTCTTTCATAAATTCTAGAATTTTTTTTTTTCATTAATTCTGGAATTGTTCCATTCAGAAATTCTGAATTTCGATCTTTCTCTCTCTCAATCCCGGAATTCTGAATTCTCATCAATTTTGGAATTTTTGCTTTCACTTCTGGTCTTTTTTCATTTACTAATTCTGAATTTTGATCACATCCTGGAATTCTGAATTTTATGAATCTCGGATTTCTAAATTTTCATCAATTTTGAAATTACAAATGTGGCTCCCTTATTATTTTCGCACCGTTGCCCCGTGTCTGGTGAGGGTGGCCCTGCGTGAAATGATAAGTAAAAATAGTCGAATACGCTCAAAAACGGGTATGCCATGGTCGACTATATTGAACGCCAATAAAATAATGAAATACCAATTTACAGAAGATCGAAAAATTAAGGGCTATAAACCGATTAATTTTCTTTCTGCATTTCGATATACAGCACTAAAGCAATTGAAACGCAACAGTAAGTACTTACCTTAATTTCTTCACATCTCAAGATATGAAAATAAAGAGGCTTGTGCCGATTCAACCAGCAATCTGCATGGAAGAGAATAAATTATTGTGAATGATCGATTGATACTCATTAATCATTACGTCCAGGAAAATATCCAAGCCAGTCAGACGGAAATAACATATTTGACTTTGACCGCAAAAATTTTAATCATAGGTTGCATAAAGCCGGAATTACACTATAAAAGTTTGATAAAAGATCTGTTACAAAACTTAAAGAAAAAAAACAACCATTAAGGCCGTGATTACACTATAAAAGTTTGATAAAAGCTCTTTTGTAAAACTCCCAATCCAACCAATAAGCGTATTGGTTACATTCGAGCAAATGCAACTGATGATCTTATTGTGGTTACATTTTTCAAGTCTTATAAAAGAACTATTCTAAAACTTTTATAGTGTAATCCCGTTGATCCTAAGCCTATTGGTATTGAATTTTAATACGACATAACAATGCTTTCAAAATAATATTTCTTTTCGGAAAGTTCTTTATAGAGCAGTAATTTCAAAACTTTGTGCTGTTTGGATATTTTCGGTACAAAGGTGAAAATATTCCGTGAGTGTACGGGTTGGGGTCACACCAGACCATATTGAATTTTGTACAGGGTGATTTTCCATAATTCCCCCTTGCCGCCTTTTACTGATGAACCGTTGATCCTAGAGGCATACTTCCAATGAGGAAAACGTATCAAAATAACGTGTAGAACTCAGATATGGCCATTCATGTAACAAACTTGATTCCCCCCGTAAGTTATCGTTATCAGGCTGTATTCGTTGTACCTCAGCCCCTAGGTTCCGGCGCCTATGTGATGTACCATGCGTCTCGTTGGACCAAACGGATGTATGGTCACCTTACTTACAAACAGGAAATTTTTGGATATTGTTATCATTTGGTTATTATTATCAGCTCTAATGAGAGGTAGTAAAATAGCTTACCCATGGACATTTAAAATCCCCCGAGTCCCGATATGATCACATTAAGGGGCGCGGACTGTATTTGTGCAAATAAATCAATGCAGTTTTTTGGTACATTAGAAAAATAAGACATAACCAGAAAATAAACTCTAACGCATCTTTTAGAGCAAAAATTAATATGTTACACTATCAATGGTTTATAAAAGTAATTTTGTAAAACATGAAACATTTAACCAATAAGCTTACCGGTTGCATTTGCTCGAATGTAACCTATGAGCTGTATTGGTTGGATTTTTCAAGTTTTATAAAAGAAAATTTATAAAATTTTTATAGTGTAATCTATAAAAGTATTGAAGTAAAATCCATATATATCCCCTACACTATAAAAGTTTGATAAAATATCGTTTATAAAACTTGAAAATCGTTTAAAAACTTGTAACCAATAAGCACATCTGTCACATTCGAGCGAACTTAACTGATCCGACTATTGATTGGTTGCATTTTTCAAGTTTTATAAACGAACTTTTATCAAATTTTTTAGTGTAATGCCGGCCTAAGACCGAGTCTCATTGTGGGGAGAAAAACACGGTATAGAAGTAACAAACAATTATCGAAATTTGATAATTGAATTACATCAATGAAAGTTATATCAGACTCAGTGGTGATAAATAATGTTCAACGTTTCGAGCCGTATCAAGCCAACGACTGCGTAGGAAGGAATGAAATACTTTAAGGAAACTGGACAGAACCTTATACATACAAATAAATATAAAAGGGCAAGGCAAGACATGATTCATGAATTGACATGATAAACAGGCCCGTCCTGTTCGGAAACACATGTAAGCATATTTCATCTACATCGATTCAGTTCAAAATTATACATTTGTTTTTCGACCCACGCTTGAACACCAATAATGGAGTTCCCCTGTGCATCAATATTATATACGTATGTGTATTTATTTAGTATCTGTATATACCACCCCAGGACCAGTTGGCATTGAAACTCGCGTCACGTGCTATTGCGATTACTCTTCATCGATTATGTAATCGATTGAACAGACGAGGGAACTATTAATTCCGGGCTATATTCTGCCAATTTCCGTTCACTTCCACTACTCTTCTTTTTACTTATTTATAATAGCAATATATCTCTCGTGTATTTGATGACGCCTGGCCATAACCGTGATACTACTGCCCACGTGGCATCACCGAGTAAAATCGAACAGCGAGAGATATGGCCTGTGTGTGCGTGTGTGGCCGAAAAGCAAAGCTGATCACAAGTGTGGATTGATTGGACGGAAAGTTAGCCTTGATTCCGGGAACACAATACAGAATGTGTGGGGGGAGGGGGAACTCTCATGTGCTAAAAATTGAGCCTAGATATGGTGTAGACCACACACATGCTTCAACTCGTGGCCCTCGGACCAGCGGCATATTCACAGATCACTTGAGTGACGAGCGGCAATACTTGAGTGACATGAGTGACAAGTGGCACCACTAGTGTTTCCACGTCAGTACGAATTCTTGTCTGTACCGGAACTACGATCATCATGGACAGAGGCGCATTTATGGTGTTGTCGCCAGTGGGTTACACGAATTTTGCCGCCACTGCCACCCCCCCCCCCCATTTTCTCTAGTCTAATTTTCTTTACTCTTTCCTCGAATTCGCCACTCTGGGTGATAACCAAATTTGGCCTCTTCCTTCCCCACGTCCTGCAAGTACACTGTCTCTCTAGAATCACCCTTTGTCATTCACATGCTTGCACACTGTTTTGGACACTCACGTACTTGCGCCCCATTTTGGTCACTCACATATTATTGCACACGCTGTAGGGCACTCACTAACCTGGTCCCTTGCCCTGTAGGTCACTCGTTTGGTCATTCACAAGCTTTCTCACGTTCTGTAGCTTCACTCGTTTGGTCATTCACAAGATTTCTCACGCTCTGTAGGTCACTCGTTTGGTTATTCACAAGATTTCTCAAGCTCTGTAGGTCACTCGTTTGGTCATTCACATGCTTGTGCACGCTCTCAGTGGTTTCAAAAGTAGAGTTTCTGGAGGAACCCTTGGTGATGGGGCTGTTCTATTCAAACACATTTTTGAATATTTATCCAAAAAAGTGTGTCCCTACTGCCGTCTCAATAGCATCATATCCCTATGATAAAATGGAAGGGGGCTACACCAGAGAAATAGGTACTAACTCTTAATCAGGGGCGTATGCAAGATCGATATTTGAAGGAGGAACAAAACTTGTCTTCCGGAGAAATTTGGAGTTACCACCCTTCAAAAAGCATTAAAATTAACAGAAATCGGTAAAAAAGCACATAAAAGGTATTTTCTTTCAATATTTTAATTTTTTTAACGAAATATCGAAAATTTTTTTAAATTTTTGGATGGTTTGATAGGAGATGTCATGGTCCTATCGCCCCCCCCCCTGTGGTGCGTAGGTCTCTGCTCTTAATATACATATTCATTGTCATAAATCATTGTTCCAGATCTTATCGTGGAACCCCCTATGCAACTGAGGTCCCAGCATGACCCCTATCAGGGGACGGGGCTGGCAGGTCTCCAGCCTGGGGTGTCCGCTTGAACTCATGGTTAGGACTCAAGAGATTGGAGCCCTGTCATCCTATTGAGCTATTGTTTATCTGAGTTGTCGGTTTTTACACTATAAATTCACTATAGAGGAGACCACTAAAAATCTCAGTTTGGGGGCCTAGCTTCAATAGGGAGGGCATAATTATTCTTACATAAAATGTGCCCTTTAACTTTGTTTTCTTCCACATGCGAGCCATGTTGTCTTTTATTTCACCTGCACTGATCTGTTTCTCTGGGCATAGAATTTCGATATCTGTGCAGGATGTCAAAATAACATGCTAATTATGCAATGTATGGAATTTTTTTTCTGCGCAGCAAAAAAAAAAAAATCTGTACACGGTAGCATCCTGATCCTTAGTCATTCCCGGAGTCTAAACGTCCATATTTTGCAAACTTATTAAGCATGAAAAAATTGTGTCATTCTTAATTACTTTTGTCCACAGCCAAAAAAACGGGTAAAAATAAAATTTTAACAGCCAAAATATGCCTTTCAGAAAAGAACTATGCAGTACAGTATGTGTTATACTGTGAAATATCATTTAACTGGAACCCCTTCTGCCACCTATCGAATAAAAAATAACTGTTAATGAAATCCTTCGACATAGAATTGTGAAAAGCAATATAATACATTATTAATAACAATTTTTGGAGCAATCAATGATATAAAATAAATTAACAAGTTTGCCGCAAAACTTTTAACAGTTTATGTTTAAGTATAGTAATATAACACGTTAATAACACCCGCAGAATGTAGCTTCTTATGATTGTAATCACAAATTATACAATCTGAAAAATTAGGATGATTGTATTCACAAGCCGTTGTGTGCCTATCCTAAATATGGCATAGTGGCCTGTGGATTCCGACTGAAATTGGCAAACAGTGCATACCCCTGAGTCATTTCTTAGCCATCCTGGACTAGTAGTGCGATTTTCGCCATGGTTGTATATGTTATTATTTTTAAACTACTTAGAGTTTAATATTACCCATATTGGGTTATTAATCTAGGGGGGAAAGAAAGCTTAAGTAGGCTGGAGGGGAAATAAAAACCAGAAAGTGTCACTCAACAGGGCAGTGACAGAATGTCGCTTCATCAGCCTGTTAGGACGTCATTAAGTTATAATTAATGCTATTATTTTAATACTAATCGTTCATCATAATGTATATATTAATTACTCTTAATACACTTTGCGAGTATTACTAATGTTACTCTACTATACACAAACATCAACTGTTAAAATTTTACAGCGAATTTGATTCAATTTGTATTATTTGTGCTCAGAAAATATTTATTTATATCTAACTGTATTGCTTCTTTTTAATTCAGCGCATTAGCCAAAAACCGATCACCGATTCCAATTGAAGAGTCAATAACAATTGTGTTTTTTATTTGATAGGCAGCAGGAAGGGATCCAGTTCATGATGTTTCTCAATATAATACATCCTGTACTGTATTTACAGTTATTTTTTGAAAGACATATTTTGGCTGGTTTTTTTTTTTTTACTTTTTTTTGTCGGTTATGGACAAAAGTAACAAAACAGAGAGAGAGAAATGCACATTTTCTCATGAAGCATTTCTTAGAGGTTAATGAATTCATGGTTGATAAGTTCACAAAATATGGACATTTAGAGTCTGAAAATGACTAAGAACGAGTGTACTTTTGTGTACACGGAGTTCTTTTACGCGAAAAAAAATTCCCTATATTGTATGAAGTAGCATGATGTTTTTTCATTCCGCACAGGTATCGAAATTCTGTGCGCAGAGGAAACAATGGCTCTGTGCAGGTGCAATTAAAGAGAATGTGCCCACTATCTGGAAAATAAAAAGGATTCTTGGTACCATACCGAAAAAAAAAATTTTATTCGGCTCAGCAGGATTTTTTAAGCCGGCAGGAGTTCCAATGTGCAAGGATATTATTTATTATTGGCGTACTCAGTATGCGAGAGATAACGTGTAAGAAAGCTTCAAAAATTCTAAAACTTGGACATGAGAACGCATGCGCGCATGTTTGGCTATGTTCCTTACATGAATGTTTACAAGAGATGAACAACAATTGCTTTACAAAAAAACAGAACCACACCTCCGGTGCTTTCGAAGACGGTGGGTATTGATTTATCAAGCATTGGGTGCTATTTCACTCATTTTGTTTGCTTGTTAATTGAAGAAGGAAGATGTTGACGTTGCCTGATTATTTAATAAACTACTTCAGGACTGTTTCAACGCATTGGCCCGCCAAACACGGCCCGGAGAGTATTCTCTGGTGCATAGGGGCACTCCACGATAATGGGATCAAGTGTTATGATAAATAGCAAGTGCAGTTTGTTTTCCCCGCGGAAATTCGAGCAGTTGACAAGGACCACGTAATTATAGTGCCCTCCGATGAGTACTTCGCCCGGCGCCAACCTCCGGAAGAGGATTTATAGTTTTGTGGACTGTGGGCTGTACAACTTTTGCCACCATTCACTCATTCAATTTAGAATATGCGAGAAAATATATATAATATTATTATTATAGAAAGTTATATATTCTATATTATCTATCGGTCGTTCACATGCATCATTCACACCCTCTAGGTCACTGTTATCGTCTCTTGCTCACCAGGTCATTCTTTTGGTCACTCACATGCTTGCACATTCTCTAGGTTAGTCCTCCAAGTGGTCTGGATTTTTTTGTTAAATGACACAATCTCGTTAATTTCAAAACAAAGAACAGCTTTGCGAATGTCAGTGACAAGAAAGTTCTCTTAGAAAGCTCTCCGGGATTTTTAAGTGTTCCGTGGTGTTTAATCCTGCGGAACCTCCAAAAAAAGCTGTCACGGAACACCGGTTGGAAAACCATGCTCTAAGTCACTCTTTTGCTCACTCACGTGTTTGCAAAATCTTTAGGTCACTAACTAACCTAGTCCTTTGTTGTCTGGGCAGACGCGGAATTATTGAGGGTTATAAACAAATTTTGTCACCCTTCTCCCATTCTACTAATTTCCTTGGCCACTCATTCCCCAAATTCGCCGCCCCTATGAACTTGCCACCCAGGGCTATAGCCCGCTGTAAGCCCTCCCTGTAAATACGTCACTGATCATGAAACTCTTAAAAGCAAGATCAAGTGAGTTCCTAATCCTTATCAAAGAATTATTTATAGCATCGGAAGCGATCGTTTTCAATGATTCATAAATTGACAGAACATGTCATTCTACTGTAAAAACGGTGATGGAGGGTTCTTCAAGGTTCTTTCGTGAGATATATGGAAGTCCACGAACCAGACCATGACGAAATATCATATACACACAATGATATACGTTCATCCCTACCCCCCCCCCTTTTCTCGTTGACCATGCCTTCTTCTCTGGTCATTTCCTTTAATAATAATTATAGATTTAGGTTCGGGTGTGGTCTTTCACAAGGGCAATGATGTCCAACGGAAGCTCTCCAAAAAAGAAGTGTTAAACAAAAAGTGAGCCATTGATCCATTTCTTTTCCGTTTGAATGTGAACCGTTTTATGGAAAATGAAAGGTTTTTTTATGTGTGTGCGCGCGTGCGCGCGTCATCGCACACCGAGAGCTCGTATTTAACTCGTGTTAAAGGCAATTCCGAGAGGAAAATTACGGTCATTTACCTAATGGATGACCAGAGTGCTGATGGGCATAAACATGCCCCACGTGTTTCAATAAAATTAATGAGCACAGAAATTGGTGTTTCCGCAGGACATCGGTCAGCGCTAAATTGCTGAGTAAGGAAAGGGTTCAATTCTTTACGGTAGGAAAGGATTGAAATGCACTCTCTCTCTCTCTCTCGTCTCACCATTAGGTAATATTGGTTCAAAACTGTGGAAAAATGCGCTGAAACATCATAAGGGTCCATGCTAATGTTTCCCCACTACTTCGAAAATTCTTGTATTTTCAAAGCAAAATCAATTTTAACTCTTTTGAAAAAACATGTCTCATTCCATCAATACAGAAAACAACTACTGAAACAATTTTTCCTATCGTAGCTTGCATTTACAGTTGAACTCGGCTATAGCGACCTTGGTTGTAACGTCGGCGGTTATAACGTCAATAATTGGAGCACTCCTAAGAAAATAAAATGTTAATGAACCTTGCTTTTAACGTCAATGAAAACTCACAGCACCCTTTGATATAAAGTCATTCCGTATTACGTCATTCCGTATTAATCATATTTAAATAGTGATAATATTTCACTTATGCCAAAAATTCCGTAATTTTGCCCTTAATGACATTTTTTTCATAAGAGAAAGGCCCTTCTTTACAACAAAGCTTACTTTAATATTCACAGCCCTTACTCAAATCAGGGATGTAGACTCCTACAGTTTACGTTGAGAGTGACTGGTGATGATAATGAAATGAACTAGTTAATGTATTATAGCTGATTGCGATGCATCAGAGATGACAGTGATGAGGAATTTAATTATTTCTATGATGAATAAAAAATATTTTTTTATATATGTCTTAGGCCGGGATTACACTATAAAAGTTTTATAAAAGTACTTGTATAAAACTTGAAAAATGCTACCAATAAGATTATTTATAGAAAATGCAACCGATGATTTTATTGGTAGCATTTTTCAAGTTGTATAAAAGGAGTTTTATCAAACTTTTATATAGTGTAATCCGGACCTTAAAATAAGTGTCTCTCTCACTCACTCTCCCGCTCAATCAATCAATCAATCAAAAACTTTACCACATTTCAATAACATGCGTACGATACAAGGTTACTTTTACTTTCAAAAATGAAATTTAAATCAATGATTTTTTTTTTAATTTAAAAATCAAGCTGATTTCAATCTGCGTATCCTGACAGATCCTGTTTCGAAAATTCCAACGATACGTCATTAATCCATTCAGACCCTGGTGCCAGAAATTTATTGGATTGCTTTTTCTCCCTTTTAACATCAAACACACCCCGCTTCACGTGACGCTTTTTCTCACTGTAGGATTTTTATCTTTTGACCTCAGGGAGTTAAGCCCTGACTTGAAGGATTGTGTACGTTTTGAGTTAAAAATATGGTGAATATGAAGTTTGGCACTTCCATCAGAGGGCAGCACTTAAAATTGGACTTTCAGGGGATTTGTAAGATAGCTTCCAGGAGAAAGTGTCTCTGGGAAAAGTGTGATTTATTACATAAAATTTAGTAATAAAATTCGGGAAAAAAATGTGTGAAGATAGATATTCACATGGTATACAAGGTATAGATATACCTTGCATCATCTTGGCTGAAAATAATTGAACAAAGTAAATTATTGCTTCTCAAAAAAAATTAATTAAAAATTTGAAAAAATAATGAAGATTTGCTGACATTTTTTTATGTTTTAATGCATTTTTAGAGTATCAAAAATGCAAAAACATTTTGAAAATTCCAAAAAATAAATATTTGGGTCTGAGAGGGTTAATGTGAATACATTTACACGTTTGAATGACCACGCACAATGACCAGACATTGTGCACTGTAACGTGCTAAATGCATAGAATATTTTTATAAATCAACCTTACTCTTTCTTTCTCTCGAAAAAAATAGAGACAAAGATCATATGAAGGAATAAGAAATATCATAATCGAATAACTCGCTAAATCAGATATTTTGCGCTGGAATCGTTTATATCCGTGGGGGCCCCCGACTGTATTTGCGACATTTGGCGAAGATCGGTCAAATTGCATATATATGTTGTGTAGAGAACGTACACACAGGCAGAAAATAACCGCTAAACCAGTGCGTTGATGTTAATCTACTAAAACGTTGGTGTTGCTTTAAAAAAAAAGACAAAAAACGCAGTACTAGCATATTTACTGTATTTTTGATTCTTGAATACGATATTGATGCCATATGATGTGTTTCAAAAAATGAAGAATGTGAAAAGGGCATGAAGATGAGAGAATGATTGAGAAAGAGAAGAGTTGGGAACGGGATTGAACTACTGTTGTTGGTTTTTTTTTTTTTTTTGCAAAACATTCTGCGAGCATCTCTGAGATATGAAACTAAGACATTTTACTTTATGCATAACACCCCCCTCATTCTCCATGACAATGCAAGGGCGCGTAGGGCACGTCCAATGCTGGGGAGTGCTTTATCAACCCCCAGATTCTCCGAATTAAGATCCCAGGACTTCGAATAATCTCTAAGATGAAGGATTAGAACCAATTAGTAGGATTTGCTTCCGAACAGTTGAAGACGTTTTTCAGGCAATATAGATCACTTTATTCGTACCATCCAGAGACTTGGCAGTGCCAACGGTATCCCTGAGATTTCTGCATTGCTGAAAACACGTTGTACACACAACGCTGGTAGCTACGTCAAAGGCCTGTAAAACTTAGAACTTTGTAAGGTATACTATGTATACATAAAAAATAAATAGTTGCCGCTACTAAAAAATCAACTTTCGTATATGCGAGATCTTTCATGAAGAGCGTCCAAAATTAATAATTACTCTACGTTTCGTTTGGGATTTAAAGTTCAATATGGAAAATTACCAGTTCTGTGAAACTGAGCTGCATAGATACAGGTTGATGCTTGAGAGATACAGAAAAATTAACACATGACAGGAGGGGAGTGAGATCTCAGTCCAACCACGTCTGATTGGAATTTTAAACTCGTTCTCCCACTGCAGAAAATTGCCGAGAGTGGTATCCTTTGCCACATTTTTAAAACGAGGGAAAAGAGAAATGGTGGAATAAAAAATTTTAGATCTTTTTCCCTTCCCTTAAAAAAGATCTTCATTCGAACACCATTTCTTTCACACCATTTTAAAAATGTAACGAACGGGATTCTACATTAGGCAAATTTCCGCAGCTGAAAAACGAGTTTTAAGTTGCAGTCTCCCCGCGCTGCGAAACGGTCGTGACCGTTCTGTATCACCAACTGCACCGCGTAGGTCAACCCCTCACTGTCCGCCTTGACCCGAGGAAGGAAGGCACGTGTAGTCCGATCTTTCGCGGATCAGTGCCATCTGATCTGCCATAACCACAGGAAAAGCTTACGTTTCGTCAGTCGTGGTACGACTACGACAACCAACTGCCGATTTCGCCTAAGTTCGCTAGCTTGCCTGTATGATCGTTTCCGGGGATTCCGGCACTCGCGTACCCAGTAGAGATGCACCTCTCGCCGAGTGCTCTCTCTCGCTAATGCTTCTATCAGATCCCTGAGATACGGATCATCACTACTGAGATATTCAAATACTATGAGCACAAACTGGCTATCTGTCAGCAATCGGACATTCTCGCCGGGAGGGATACAGGGATAATATACTCAACAGCTTTTTTTAGGGCGTAAGCTTCCTCCTGGAAATTACAAGTTTCCTCGGAGTCGATATTACTTTCTGACCACAACTCCCCTTTTAGTAGCACACAGAAAGCGGACCCAAACTTTCCCCCTTCTCTCGTACTCTTTGACTCTCACGACGTGGACGTCACCATTCAGAAATGTTGTAAACGACGGGCTCGTAGACGTCACTCTGGTCCTTACAGGATACGGGATCTTCCAAACCCAGCGCTTCGGCCTGGTGAGGCTCCAGAGACGGGGCCGGAGCGTACGAGAAGGGTGCGACGGCGTCGATCGTACCTGAGCAACTTTCGCGGACCCCGACGAGACGATGGCGACTTAGATTCGACTTGGTTGGCTTTGCGGTTCCAGCTGTTGCACAGGCATTCTTCGCGGTGACATGTAGATGGTGACGCGGCCGCTGTGTGGTCGAGTGGTCATAATGACGGACTCGCATCGCACCACAGTGGTGGTCGGCTGAAGTTGGTTTTCTGTGGTTCCCAACTTCAAGGCGCAAATGCGAGCCGATCTCCCCGTTAAAAAGTCTCGCCACAGAGAGCAACAGTCCTACAAACAGTACAAATATTCAGTCATTACACTTCACTCACTTCACTTCTGAGATATAGATGGCAGCACTAAAAAAATCATACGCAACACTAGATACGCACTCAGACTGTTAGGTACACATACTTACACTTCCGGCACAACTCACTAGGTAGTAAATTGCCCATGGCGATAGACCTGAGTTGTGCTCGGCTTAAAAAAAAAAAAAAAAAAAAATATGGTGACGCGCCAGGTTCAGACAGCATACCGGAGATTGTCTATCAACTACGCCAACGTTGCGTTTCAGTCTCTTGCGTCCCCGCAGCCCATTCCAAACTTTCGAGCCAGTGGCGTATGATGGAGGAGTCGGTGCTGCCAATCATGGCTGGTTGATTTTGAGTTTTCTCTTTTCTCCTGTTTCATGAAGATAATGCCGCGTGATACGGATGTCCGCGTGCAGCAGCCTATGCATCATTCCCCCACGGGGTTTCATTTTGCCATCCGATCGGCGTCCGAATTCGAACCACGTCGGTGAAACAACTGCGACTTGGACTCCAAAACTTTCCCCCGTCCTTGCTATCGTCAGTGAAGACTTCGTACATCCTGTCAGTCTGAGTAGCCTACCCTCAGACTACCGACAAGTCAGCCTTTCGACCGGATGGTGCCTCCACTTCCGGTTGCATCGGACGAGGCCCGTGAACTCTGCAGCCATACTACATATTTCTCGAAACATAACGGCTTCATTCCCCGCAAGGAGATCCAAAGACAACAACCGGCTATTACGGCCCTACAGATTACTTTTGAACACGGACGTTAGATTTTTAGCAACTTGTTAGCCAGTGTCCTGGTGTCCAGAGCGTGACAAGAAAATGCGATCGTTGGCCATCTGAGAGACGGCTCGTATCGCATGGGATCGAAGGCTTCAATGCACTCTAGCTTACCGGTCCAGATGACCAGATTTAAAAAAAAAAACAATCCAGTTACAAATTATTTGTAAAGTGCATAATTTGTAACTGGATTGTTTTTTTTTTAAATCTGGTCATCTGGACCGGTTAGCTAGTTTCGGTTAGTAAGTAAGTAAGGTCCAGATGAGACCATTCGGACCTTTGGAACAACATGGTCGAGTTGTGGGGTCACGATAGCTTCTTGTCAAGCACTAATCCACCTACGTTAATAAAATGCAAATGGCAACAAATGAAATATAGCGATTTATTCAACTCTTGTACACACGCGTATATATATATATAACTTCACAAGTTCCGTCCAATCCACAACGTTTTAAATTGGATTAAAACCAAACGCCGAGTTTGTTTCTCTCATGATTAAACGTGACGGAATATTCAAATATGTGCGTCACGGGGGGGGGGGGGGGATACTGCGTGTTGGTTCAACCAATCTGTTCAGATCACGACGAAGATCCGTGAAATTCATGTAGAAGATGGAGTCGTGCAGTGCCATATAATCCCTGTTTTCTTCATATGAATCCAAAACATTTCCGTAAAACCAAGCGAGTTCTTTTATCCTATTTTGAGTTTCGCGAGCCCACGGCTTTGGAACATTCACATTCTGAACGGTTTTGTATGCCTCTTTGACCAGGTATTTCAGGGATTAGTGAATCATATACTCCTTCCACTTTGATATCTCAAAGTATTCAGTTTTGTAAGTACGAAAAAAACTGATTTCGGCGGAAATCTTGCTTTTCACGCCGTCCTGTAAGGCAACGACAATGTCTCTAATGCCAAGATTAGGATTCTGCAATTCTGTTTGATCGATCATTGTTTCAAGGATGTCCAGATACACCTCACCATTGCTGAAGACATTTGGAGCTACATAGAAAGTTTCCTTGTCAGCTCCAACTAGGAATACACGCGGTGGAGAGTTTGGGTATGTTTGTGAAAATTCTATGATATAATAGAAAAATACGTGGGTGTAGACGCCGGCTGTTCCTTCTATGACGCAGTGCATAATATTTCCACGGTAATCATCAAAACACAACTTGACATTTTCCAGCGGAAACGCCTCAAGAATCTTTAAGTCTCGATTGAGCTTTTGGTAACATCTAAGCCATGGTGACGCCATCTTTACTCTCCGCTGGAAAATTTTTTCCGACGAAACACTTGTGAGCACGCTGTCCCCAGAATTTACAGTTGCGTAATTGTCAGGAAAGGCTCCGCAGTAACGACTTGTCGTGGAATTCGTATTTCTCTTTCGACGAAACACTCGTGAACCTCCAGAATTTACAGTTGCGTAATTGTCAGGGATGTCCGGGAGGAAGGTACGAGGTGCCCTTTCCTCGTGTATTGTTCAAAACCGGGAAGGAAATGGTATTTATTAGTCAGTGAAGCGGCTGCGTTTCTATTGTTATGAGTGATTGTTCGTTTTTCGCCGTTTGTAACTTATTCTTACAAGTGTGCCATTCTACAATATTATATAGAATAGCATTTTTAAGGCTCAATTACATTGGGCATGTTTACCCTTCATGATCTGGTGTATATTTGAATACGAAGGTTTTTTAACAACTGACTGTTGCGAAGATATATTTTGGAAAGAGAGAAAATTCAACTGCCCCTGCGGGGAATCGAACCCACGTCCTTTCACTTTCCGGGTGAACGTCCTAGGCCACTAGAACCCGGAAAGTGAAAGGACGTGGGTTCGATTCCCCGCAGGGAAAGTTGAAATCCTAACGGCACTAATTTACATCGTATTTGTAAAAAAAAAAAAAATTTCAACAATTCTCTATGACCACCACGCACAGTGATGAACACGAACAGTGATGAAATTACACTTTGTGAAAAGTGTAGGTGCTTAATTTCGGGGGATAAATGGTTAAATATAGTCTTTTTCAGAGAAAAACTCAAATAACGCCTACAATATAAAATTGCAAACGTTCGTCCCCCTTAAACATTAAATGCTTTTTAGCAAACTCCAATCTCATCACTTAGTATGTGTTTGTAAGAGAGATGGTCAGGTCAGTCTTTAATTTCGAACACACTATGTGTACGCGGACTTCCTAATCTTTTATTGTGGACATTTCTACTGTTACAAGACAGTTCCAAGCTGTTCATAATTTTCCATGAAGACAATTTTTCTTCACATTTTGAATAATTGCTATTCTCCTCTGCCGATCTGTTAAAGAAGGCGGCCTTACTATACCACACGCGTTTCTTTCCGGACGGGAATTTTTGTGCACGGTTTGAGGCATGAAAAATAAGCCGAGAACCATGGGCGGAGATACGGGGGGGGGGGGCGTGGAGGGGGCATCAAAGGTGAAGTTGACTGATCAAATGTATATACGCATATATATGAATTGACATCATCATCATCATCGTGCCCTACCCCCCAGACTTCCAAGTCTATTTCCTCCTATGCCGAGATCCCACCAAAGTTTTTCGCAGCTGGTCGAACTGCCGTGTCAAGTGACATCCCCGAAGTTGGCTGAGTTACTTTGCGGCGAATTGAAGCTGTGTTCGGTCAGCGTGATAATTAGTTTTCGCAAACCATGTTAAATAATACAAAAAATGTCAAGTGATAAAATGATTTCAATTTTTGTAACAATATTTGGCGTTTGAAATTAGTTCGGAGTTATGGAAAGACATCGAAAGTAAATTCCAATAAAAATAAATTCCAATGGAAAGCATTGTGCGGTCCAAATGTCTGTGCCAAATGAGAAAATCGATACATGCCACCAGTGCTTCGAGCTGTGCCCTAAGAGAAGAGGGGCCTCAGAAAAACGAGAAGTAGTTGAATTTTTCGAGAATTTTCCAGATAGGGCCTCAGGAAAATCAGTTGGTCTGGGAGTCCATGATGCTCTTAAGACGGCCCTGCATGTCAATAAAAAAAACTCTTCTTTTTTCTTTTCATCGGTATTTTTTACTGTTATTAGTTCGAACGCGCCATTAAAAGATTTATTTTGTGCCGAATGGAACTTCAACGTTCAGTTCCTTGAATTTTCCGCTACCCAATTTACTTAGTAACCTCAATTAGAATCTTATATGTTGTATTAAACACACACACCTTGTTTTTCGGATTTTCATCTGCCCAACCCGACGCTCTATGTCGAACTCCCAAGTTGTACAGGCATGGGCTCATGGGTCGTAGGCGGCTCGAGGAAAGATCTCTACCATTGTTAGACCTATTGTTGGTGCCTCGTTTTTAAAATGGGTCAAAGTAGCCCGCGTTGCAATAGTAATAAATTTACTCAAAAAATAAATTCAATGAATAGAAAGGGTCTCGATCCACGATGAGAAAGGGAATGGAGGGAAGTTCCGGACTGGGTCTCTGAGGGAACGGGGGGGGGGACAGATTCGTACGTGGGAGAGTGCTCAGGGGGACAAATTCCCCTTCCCAAGTCGACTAAAGATTAGAACAAAAGAAAATTAATAATTCGGTGAAAAAAATTAAATATTGAAAGAAAACACCCTTTACATACTACTATTACTACTCAACCAGACATACACCTCGTCCATATTCCTCTGTGGAACTTCTAACAAATTGGCACATGTTGGAATGTGTGTGTGTGTGCGTGTAGTGAACCTTCCGCGAAGTTTGTTTCTTTGTCAAGTTTTTGTGCTGCCATCTGCTATCAATTTTTCTAACTATACATGAAGTAAGATGATTGAATAGTATACCGTTGCAGGCTCGTTAGTCTCTGCGACGAGACTTTTTAACGGGGTGGGGGGGGGGGGGGAGATCGGCTCACATTTGTGCCTCGAAATTGGGAACCGCAGAAAACAAACTTCAGCCACCCGACACTATGACACACGACGGTGGAGTTCGAACCCCATGGTGTAAACTGTACACGCATAATGCATGTGTATACGAACATGCTGTATATACTGTGTGTTCAAAAAAAATTAATTTTAATTTAAAATTTCAATTTTAATTTCTGTAAATTTAAATGCTTTTTTGAAGGGTGATAACTCAAAATTCCTGGGGAAGAAAAAAGGTCAATTCTGCATACACCCCTGGGGCCACGTGAAGAAAATATGGTTCGAAGGTAGCCCATGGGCGAAAAAAAAAGTTAACACCCCCCTATTTTAAATCATAGAGAAATGTACAACAGAAAAAGCAGAATATATTTGCTCACACACAGCCCGGCTTTAAACTACTAGATCCGGTTGAATACAACGAACTTAATCATTCACAAGGTAATGATTATAGCTTGTTGCCATCCAAACACAACAAAGAAACGTTGTTTCGGCAAGTTTCTTGAGAAGGAAAAAAAAACACTCTTGTCAGAATAAAAAAATTCAGTTCCAGAGGGACATGAACTTCTTTCCAACCCCCCGCCCCCCATCATGTTTGATACAGCAACGGCACAGCCAATCTCCAAAATAGCAACCAAGGTACATACATATAGTTTCCTCTCAATGTCGGGCAATTCATTCATTGAACGTATGGTTCCATTCCATATTAAAAAATAAATTTTTCAAATAAGAAGATCGAGATTCTCCTTCCAGAGAGAAAAAAAGCTCGCCTTATTAATGGTAGGGCTTCCAGATAAAAACATAACAATTCGATTCGGTCTCGACAAAAAAAAATGAATAAGGGGCCAAAAAAAAAAACAACCCCATAATAGCCATCTTCAAAACTTCTTTCTTATTTACTCTGAAGAGAAATGGAAACGCCTATTTTCACGATAGGCCGAAGATGAAGATGAGAAATACCGCGAGGGGGGGGGGGGGGATAAGAAAGAAAAAAGAACGTGGGGAGCCATTTCTTTTGCCACGGACTCATGAGTCTCATTGCAATGTCCGCGTCACACCCAACCTGGCAAACTAAATGGTACAGCGTGGAAAAAAAACGAAAATGTGAGATTAGCACTGGAACAAAACTTCTCTCTCTGTCAAAAAAAAAAAATTCCAATAAAGAATCCAGTGACCTTATGGTTGCGAACACTATGCAATGGAGTCAAAGAGCTTCGGCCCGGAACATATCATAGCGGATGTGTCCATTCTGGGACAGTTAATGATGAAATGTCTTTTTTCGAAAGAAGACTTTAATGGTCTTTGAATGGTGGGTTACGTTCGCGAGGACATCGAAGAAATCTATTATAATCTCGTTCAGTTTGCCCGTCAACCTGAATGTGATATCTTCGAGCTCGCGGAGACTGTTGCTCTCAATGAAGCGCCAAACTTTACCAGATTTCTCACTCTCGAGCATTTTTTGGAACCTTCCAATTAATGCGAAAGTGCCATAGTAAACGAAATTGTGTGTCTCTTATAACCGGTGCATAATTTGTTTGCACCAAGGCCGCAATTGGGAGGTTGGGGGGGGGGGGGTGCAGGCGGGTCCGAATTCATTCTTTAACTGCTTCTTCTGCATGCAAAGGACGCCAAAATTCAAACTCGCCCCGGGTGACAAAGTATCTAGTTGCGGGCCTGGTTTGCACTGTCCCATATGGTTGTATTTATACAGCCTATGGGAATAGGCTCTAAATCAGTCTTCCAAACATTTTTTTTCATCCTCTCCCCCCCCCCCCTCCCTTCACACAAAAAATGACTATTGCCTCTCCCACTAGTTAATCAAAACCGTAGGAACCTGATCAATTCCAGACCTTAGAGGTGAAGATTTTATTTCGACCAGACTCTGTGTGGGTAGAAGCCTTCACTCTTAATATTGCAGAGAACCGCGAAGTTCCTACTCCCAATTCTGAAGACTTCTAGTATTAACAGCGAGGGATACGCAATCTAACCCCCGATATAAGGAATTCGATTTAAGGAATTCGCCGAGGTAAAGATTTTTTTCCCCCCGAACTTCTGGCGAAATCAAAGCTCAATCCCCCCTATTTAACGATATAACGATTTTCTTTCATCCTTAATCTTTTTCCTTATTTCTTGTCCCGCTAAAATCACAATCCAAAGATTAGACTTCCCAGGATTTGACCTTTAGAGAAAAACAAATTAAAGTGTATCCCGATTTTATATATTATCCAGTTTATATATAATTTTTTTTTTCAATCGGACAGAATTTAGTTGTTACAGTAACCCCAAACCAAGTAGCTCCAGGTAAATTTGACCCCGATTCAACGAATAAAATTTTCGGTTTCTTCCGATTCGTTAAATCGGGGTTTTACTGTGCATCCATATATCTACGGTGAGCACCTGCATACAAAAGGGGAAGAGTCCCCCCACCTGTGCTGAGACCATACTGAAACACCCATCCAAAAAAATTTGCCTAATGTTGTCAGCCTGCACTCTATTCGAAGCTGAATATGTCTGCCTCGGCTTTATTCGCAGCTCTAATGGTGTCTACCTCTGTTCCATTCGAAGTTGATAGTGGTGTCTGCTTGATTTCATCCGGAGCCGATAACTCTGCCTCTTTTGAGGTAACGGAAGTAAGGTGCTTTGCATCAGTCCGGGGCTGTGAGCGGTTCTATCTATCTATCTATCCGGAGCCGATAGTGCCTGCTTGATTTCATTCGCAGCTGAAGATGCCTGCCTCCGCTTCATTCTAGGCTGAAGATGTCTCTGCCTTTACTTCATTTACTGCTAAATCATCATGCTTCATTCACTGCTTCATGTTGCCCCTCTCAAGAGCCAAAAATGAAGGGGGGGGGGAATTATCTGTCCTGTAAAATACGGGAAAAAATTCAACGAACCTAAACACTAAATCACCCCTCCCAACACAATAGATCCGCTCCTGGCCCAATTATAGAGATAGAAAATTACCACGAGAACACAATCTTATACCAAAAAACATTATAGTAAAGGAGATACGTAAATAACATAACACAAAGTAACAAACATGAAGTAAATAAAAAAAATAATAATTATCACATCAAACACAGCACTCAATGAAATTCCAATGTCAGAAGAGATACACGAAAAGGTCCGAAACGGCGATGTATGTATGTATAATAAGCGGAAACACATCCCGAGTTAAGGGACACAATACACGGCGAATAAAACACACGTCACAATACCGTATTTGCCTCACGTGTGTATTTAGTCGGGAAACGCGCACCTGCGAGACATATTCGTACAACCAGGGTTGAACCCCGATTACAATCGACCGGAAACGACATTGGGTCGAACCTTACATAATAGGAGGAAGCCAAGTGCAGAAACAACCTTGCTCTTTATGTGTGTGTATGTGCTCTATGTAGAGTATCTACATAGATAGATAGATATTTCAGATCTTCACCCTTTTCGATCCTCATTGTGTTTGTTAAGTATAAAAAAATATAGGGGTTTAATAATAATAAAAAAAGAAATACAGTCGAATCCTGTTATAACGAACGCCAAGAGACCGGAGGAATCACTTCGTTAAAACGAAATTTCGTTATAAAGGAATTCCAAGTTACCTAGCATTGTTCCCATGTAAACTTATTTGGGGGATTGAAAAAGTGTTCGTTAAAACGAGATTTTCGCTATAACGGGATTCGACTGTATATTGAAATTTACCGGAAAAAAAAATTGGACCTCTTTTTCTTCAACCTTACGTGCTGGTCTCTAGGCCAATATTTTTCAGATTAGATATGTCACAGTCACTCACTTTATTGTCTTGTCATCAGTGGCGTATTTGCAGAATGGGGCTTAGCGGACTATGGCCCAGGCCGGCAAGTTCAGAGGAGCGGCAAATTTGAGGAATGAGTGGTCAAAAAAATAGCAGATTGGGAGAAGAGCGGAAAAATTATTATAACCCTAAATAAATCCGCTTGGTCAGTGAGTGATCAAAGGAGTGACTTGGAGCGTGAGCAAGCATGTCAATGAACAAAAGAGTAACCTACAGGGTGAGGTATCGGGTCAGTGAGTGAGTGACCTATAACGTGTGCAAGCACGTGAATGACCAAAAGAGTGATCTAGAAAGAGTGTAAAAGTATGAGATTGACTAAAACAGTGGCCTACAGAGTGAGGGACAAGGTCAGTGAGTGGCCTAGAACGTGTGCAAGAACGTGAATGACCAAAAGAGTGAATTTGGGTACGTGCAAGCATGACCAAAAAAGTTATATAGAGCATGTGTAAACGTGTGAGTGACCAAAACAATGTGTAAGCATATGAATGACCAAAAGAGTAACTTAGGGAGTGTGTGAGCATGGAGTGACCAAAACAGTGACTTAGGGACACAGGCGTACTTACAGGAGTGGGAGTGGGAGACCAAGCGAATTCGAGGAAAGAGTAGTCAAGAAAATTATACTAGAATGGTAGAAGCGAGGCAAAATTCATGTAGCCCACAGGCGGCAGAACCTCTGCTTGTCATCCTCCAAATTTCTCGGGAAGGAAGATTTTGTGTCGGTCGCGCCCCCCTCCAAAGGTCAAACCTGCGTACGCCGCTGCTTAGGACCACCTTCTGAAAAGCTATCGCATTAGGCACACATGCTTTCCATACACTTAAAAGTTAAAGAATTTAGTTTATCGCCGTGATAATTCAAGGAATTTATCATACTTAAAATATTAGCCGCGATAAGTCAAAAATAACTTTCCGTATTGAACCATCAAGGACAATCATACAAGTCATGCCAAATGTAGAATTACAAGATTTTGAGCTAATGATATGATGAATGAAAGTGTGGACAGTCAAAGGTAGCCATGATTCGTTCAAATGAAAGCGGGATATCATCATAATGGCACCCAGCAATGTCTCAAATTACTTGTCGTTACCACAATCCAGACAAAATCGAAATAAGCATTATGTAGGCTAGGGGCCGCAACTAGAAACAAAAATTTACTCTCTTGCCCGGGGTCAGTATCCATTTTGATATCCCTTCCCGTAATATTTAACGGGAAAGAAGTAAACTCAACACCCTACCTGGTCCAGCAACCGGTACACCAGCCCCCCCCCCCCGCCCGTCATCTCTTAGTTGCGGCCCTGTGTATGCAGCAAGAGCATTAACACATGAACCCGTGATTTATGGGAGTTCAAAATTCAATCAATTCGGCCAAATTATGTCTATATTAAATTATAAAAGTTTGATAAAAGTTCATTTATAATACTTGACGAATGCATCCAATAAGGCCATTGATTACATTCTAGAGTAAATGCAACCGATAAGTGTATCGGTTACATTTTAACCGAAATTCACTCGCTCAAGTCCCCTTCAAGTCACAGTCGGGCCTCTGGGAGTATGACAACCCTATTTATAAACCTTATAAACCACCGTCACAACCTTTATTGATTATTTATTTTCTGAAGTAATTTTTTTTTTTCAAATTTTTATTGTGATTTGACTTTTGTTCTTCCCTGATTTGAAATTGATTTGTGAAATCCAGGGGTTGCAAAAAGATTTGCGCGTGTGGGGGTGGGAGAGTCCATGGGCTTTTGAATAGAACAAACAATCGACTTCCCCTCTCTATTTCATATTATATTTCGAAGAAATTAATTACCAATTAATATAGTATAATAATAACGAAAAATTTAACATAATAATGGGAATAAAAAAACTAGAAAAAGGCAAATCCCAATGTAAAAATCATACGAAGTTTGTCCCTCCCCCCTCAAATGTGGTAATCAGACCCGGCAAATAAGTATCGTGCGGGTACCACATTACAATTTCTAAATGAGTAGGTGTCAAAAACAAGCTCGATAATGATTGTTTGAATGAAATGATTACAGGCTTCGGGATGTCACCAGTTAACCGCAGATGGCCGGGAAGGGGATGGTTGATGAGTGTTTTGTTTACGAGCAATACCATTTAGGAGAAAACCATTGGCAACAGATGTTATTATTATGGACACCGCATAGACCCCCCCCCCCCCCGTTTCAAAGACACGAGTATGGTTCCGGGGTCCAGCAAAAGAGGTAAACAAAGTAGGGTAACCGAAAGTGTATATTTTTTTGCATATAGGTGATCGCCGTTGGGAATGGTTTCAACACAATTTCGTCCTCCATTATAGTAAACCGGCAGCCGGATGAGGGAGGCATTCAGAGGATTCCAATCCACCCAAAGAGGGGGAAGAGATTAGTTGTGGAAAAGAGGTTAGATCAGGGATGGTGAGATGGTTGGATGGATGGATCACGATGTGCAACAGCGAGAAGAGGAGACGGAGGTTATGGTTCGACAACTGCGGCTGCACCATCTGCCTTCGTGTTGAGCGTGACCATGGGAAATTGTGTTATGTGACTTTGACGTTCTTACCCCCACCGACTTCATGACTCTTCGCAATTGATCGTATATTATAACGGGGACGGGTCGGCTAATTTGAATCCATTCTATTAAGGATTTTTGCAAACCTCAAAATTACTTTTTTCACTTGTGTGTGTCTTTCGAATCTTATATAAGATACTAAGATTCGAAAGACACATAAGCGAAATGGAATAGAGATTGCTTCTACAACTTACTAAGCTGTAGAAGCAATTTTTGTTCCATAAAAATTCGTGTGTACAAACACATGTAAGGTATTTACATTATCATGTTAAATTAATAAATAACACTCCAAGACATGAAAAAGTCTCTGAAATCAATTTTTTCTTTCATTTTTTTCTCTCTATACACATTTACTAAAAAAATCTATGTAGGACCCCTTTAAGTCCTTTTGAAGGTCCGTCTATAACCCAAGCCCGGGTCACTGTCTATATTTCCTTGCCTTTCTATAAAACGAAGGACACATTTTTTTACATGACATATCTATGAATCGATACAATTTTAATTTTTGGCTTTTTGTGAGCAGTTGAATTTAAAAGCAGCGTTAAATTAAGGAAACAGATATTTTCTGGATTTTATGCCGAGGTGAACTCAGAAAGAAAAGTCTCCACAGGGGACTCGATCCCAGGCCCCCTCTTGCATTCCGCACAAGTATGCTACCATCTACACCACTGGAGACGCAACCCTGCCTTCCTTAGTTTATGAACTGTGGCGTGCGGTGCTGAAGTAGAAGCATTTTAGTAGCCTTTCTCTTAACTTCAGCAAATGACTTCCAGGTGGGACGGCAGAGATAGACGGTTCTTTTCTCAGCCCAATATATCAAGGAAATAGATATTTTCTGCATATTTTCCAGGTCCACTTGCCCGGATTGCAAAAGGGCCCGGATTAGAGACCCGATGACTTTCATTTCTTTTAGTTCACCTCGGCATAAAATTCAGAAAATATCTGTTTTCTTGATATATTGGGCTGAGAAGGAGCGTCAAACTACTTCATAAATTACAGCTCAATTCCATAGGATGTCCAATTTAAAAACAGTCAAATGAAATACAGTATGTAATTTGTTTTAATCCTGTTTAAACGGACCCTTCGCACCAAAATAAGTTTGATCCTAACCAAACAAAATTCAAAGCATCAAATTACACATAATGACGGTACAGTTAAGAAGATATAGAAGAGAAATAATAATGGCCAATAATTACAGTAATCAAGCAAACAGATGTTTCCTGGATTTTATGCCGAGGTGAACTCGGAAAGAAAAAGCATCTGATCTCCACCGGGACTCGATCCAGGGCCCTTCTTGCATTCCGGGCAAGCATGCGCCTACACCACTGGAAATACGACCCTGCCTTCCTTATTTCAATTATGTCGTGCCAAACAGCTTTTTCTCGACCCTTTTATTCTTTTCGAGGTCCGTGAGATCAGGGCCGGAACTAGAGGGGGGACAAGGGAGGCAACTGCTGTGGGTGGCAAATTTTAGGTGAACACCGTTATAAAATTATCGAATTTTGAATTTTGAGGAGCGGCAAAATCATGTTTGCTCCGAGTAGCAAAGTCATACAAAAATCCTAGTTACGGCCCTGCGTGAGATTGTTCATTTATTATTCGGGCCCTGGCCAAACATGAATTTTTGGCAGACCTCTTTTAAAACAGCGTTTTTTAAGGCATTGTTCCAGAGTATGATAATGTAACAATTATGCATAATTTACTATCAAAATAAACTCCGCGTTTGGCAATATTCTACGTGGGGGGGGGGGGGAGACACCAAAATATACAAGACGGCCAATTTTTCCAACACGCACGTGTCTCATCCGAGTAAGTGTCACATTCATATTGGAAAATTGTAATTCATTACTTAAAATTTTACGATATGTAAATTGTTATTTAAAAAATATACATTTTAGATTTTATAAGGCGCCTCGGTGATTTAATTCTCTTTTAAGTACGGCATTAAAAAATATATTGTTACAGTGCCCTAGAACATGGATATGGTTTTAATATCTCCATTCATTAACATGTAATATGATATCAATTATTGGTTTTTGAACTTAGATATTATTTGTTTTCCATGAACATTGATTCCTAGAAAGAGGATATCATTTAATGTTTTCCATGAACATTGATTCCTAGAAAGTGGATATTATTTAATGTTTTAAATGAACATTGATTCCTAGAAAGTGGATATTATTTAATGTTTTCCATGAACATTGATTCCTAGAAAGTGGATATTGATTCAAAGGTTCCCCATGAAACACGGTTTGAACGAATCTTGATTCTAGGAATCCATAAAGGAAAAGGGAAGTTGAGAAGCGGTGATATTATGTATATCAATTTCCAAAACAATTGTAGTCATTAATCGCAGAGTAATCAAATATAACGTGCGCATCGCCGAGTAGACATTTCATCATATTTCACAACACACTTCGATTCTTCAATAATACATGAACAATAAATTGAAAACTTTTTGTTTCTAAGTAATTATCTGAAAAATAATAGTGTTTCGAAAATATTTACTCACCGGACGTGTTTCAATATAATCCCAAGACGAGTATCCAACCGGTAAGTGCACCGAAAATCTCCAAGAAAGGCCGAAGAACTCGTTTTATATTTATTCCACGCTGACACAATATAAATATAAAAAAAAAAATTTTTACAACCAAGAACAGGTGTAAAAATCACTCACACACAAGAGCCGAGAAAAATCGTAAATTAAATCAACGCGGCGATGATTTTTTACGGTCATTCACGTGCCACTTCATTAATAAAATTACTATTGTTCATTATATATATTGTTGTCTCTCTCCTTTTCTTTTCCCCCTCTTTCTTATCTGAATCTTGACACGCGACTCGATATATCGAAGGGAAAAGACCGACCGACGATTTGACTCGTTTCCTCTTTCGCGAACAGTGACTGGGATTGTATTAAAAAACTTTCGCTCACCTTTCTAGCATCATCCTCTTGTGACAGCGATTGCAGCGCCCTCGGGGCCCAGGTGGTACTTTCTCACGAACAACGTTTTTCTTATGGAAAACGGGGGGGGGGCCGTTCACTTATTCAGTTACAGTATCGGAATATAGATCCAAGGTCGCCCTTAACAGACAAGGGGGGAGGGAGGGAGGGAGGGGGGGCCCGGTGCGTAAATAATTAATAATTTCTAGCCCCCCCCCCTTAGTCCCGAATGACAGTAGCGTCGGAGGCGGGGGCTGTGGGTGCTCGAGCAACCTCGGAAATTCGTGGCAAGAGTCCGGGGAGATATGTCAATCATGTTTGAAGGGGTTGTATAGTTATTAAAAATATATATTTTCATACGGAAGCCCTGTGCTCAAAAACACAATTAGAAATTTGTTTCCCTGTCTGTCCTCATGCCAACAAAAAAAAATTCCTCGTTTCTAAGTGACACTGAGATATTCGAATCCGAAAAACGGTCAAAAATTTGAGGAAAAAACAGCATTAAATGCCAGTAAAACGGTTTTCCCGCATTTAACGTTATTTTTTTCCTAACTTTCCTCCGTTTTTTGGATTCGAATATTTCAGTAAATATTGTACTTAGAAGTATGGAATTTTCTTCGTTGACATCAGGAGGGACAGGGCAACAACTTTCCGATTGGGTTTTGGAGCACAGAGTGTCCGTGTGTGTGTGTGTGTGTATATATATATATATATATTTCAATAACTATACAACCCCTTGAAACATAAATGACACATCTGAGTACTACACGAAAAAACTTTTTCCTGGAAGTATACCTCTAAGATCAGCAGTTCACGAGTACAGTGCCATACCCCTGTAACTGCTAATGCGGCCTTTATCTCATCAACCGTCCGTCGTAGAGGTATAGTTTCAATTTAAAAAAAAAAAGCGCAAAACTCTTTCGAAAAAACCCTGTACCAGTTTTGAGAGTGAAAATAAAGTGCGAAACAAACAAAAAAAAATCGAAATTTTTATACGATCCCCCGTCTTCTAACTTCCAATTAGAAAGTTTTTGCCCTGGAAATTTTTTTGTTGGCATGAGGAGAGATGCCAACAAAAAAAAAAATTCCAAGTTTGCTAAGTATTAATTAAAATCGAGAATTAATGAATTTCGCAATTAATGAAAATCGTCATCAATTCGGAAGCGTGTTTAAGTCCGGCCATGACCAACACCCCCTATACATAAGTCTATATCTTATCTATGGAGGTGTTGCCCTGACTTGGGACTCCTTGCTCTACCCTTTAAAACTTTAATCAATATTAATATCAAATAATCTAATCAATTGTGGTAAATTCTAAGAACCTGAAAGTATTTAAAACAACGAGTTTATTTTCTTCAGTTTTTTTAGGTTCCGAATCTGCAGCTGAAACGGTTTTCAAATAATCAGGCAAAACATTTCCGGTTCATTTCGTACTTGGGCTTCATGAAGCCTCAGTGTATTTATTCATCATAATTAATTATCAAAGACACCCTTTCACAAGATACTCCATCACATTGAATTTTAATCCTTAACTAATATATCAGCTAATTATGAGAACTAGAGCCCGGATTATATGCTAAAAAAACACTGAAATATGCACTTAAAATATAAATATGCACTTAAAAATGCCGAGATATAGGCCTACCATGAAATTCATAAAAATTGTGAAAATATGCATTTAGAAATGCTGAATTATGTATTCAAAAATGTCGAAATATGCATTCAAAAATATTGAAATAAGCATAAAATAAAAAATATGGCTTAAAAATTCTCCAACACACCCTAAACAGTATATATAGGAATTTTGGAAAAATGTACGTAAAATGAAAAAAATAGGCATTCAAAAATGTTTCAATTTCTCTAAAGAAGAAAAATATGCGCAAAAAATGGAGAAATAAAAAACGTTCATTGGAAAATGCAAAAATATGACCTAAAAAAACAAAAATGTGCTCAAAAGTTAAAAACAAAAAATATGCATATTGAAAGCACTAAAGTATGGACTAAAAGAATAATATGCTGTAGAACTAAAAAATTATGTGAAAAAAAAATGAAGAAAACATGCATTTATATACAGTGTGATTATAAAATTAAAATCCCCGTACTCTGAGTAGTTTTTCTTTCAAACTGTTTATCCGAATACAGACAAATTTTTAGGATATCTTAATGAGTCAATGAAGAAAGATTTATGTGAGACTAAAAAAAGTTCAATTTTCGACCACCAGGTGAAAGAGTGGCGCTTTAGCGTATGTACCAAGTTTCAATGATATACGTCTACCAGTACGGGCGCTATATAGGTCGGAGTAGTTTCAGTATACTGACACTGCTCAGACCATAGACTAAAGGCTCAGACCAATGTAGCACCCGTCAGTATACTGACACTACTACCGACCTATGTAGCGCCCGTTCTGGAGGACATATTCCATTTAAACTTGGTATATATTCTATATGTTACATGGGAAAAAGTTTTTCACCTGGTGGTTGAAAATTGAACTATTTTTTTTTTTAATCTTATAAATCTCTCTTCCATGTTCTTATTAAGATATCCTAAAACTTTGGCAATATTCGGATACTGCTCAGACTACACAGGAACTTTAATCATAATCACCCTGTATATAGTAGGTGCAAAAATATGCATTTAAAAATGTCTAAAAATATGCATTTAAAAATGTCTAAAAATATGCATTTAAAAATGTCTAAAAATATGCATTTAAAAATGTCTAAAAATATGCATTTAAAAATGTCTAAAAATATGCCTTAAAATGAACAAGATTTAATGGTGAAATATTTCCTTGAAAAAAATTAATGAAACCATTAAATTTGTAGAATAAAGAACATAAAAATAATCTTGGAAACATTAGTACAATGCGATTAAAAAATTGAAAAATGCTAAAAATATGCTCTTATTCTAAAATTTTGGTGATTTTATGCATTCATATGCATCTTATGTATATATAAATGTGAAAGTATGTAGGTATGTTTGTCCGTCCTTTATGCAAATCTACAATTTTAGACCGATTGTCGCCAAATTTTGCACATATACCAAACAGGACCGTGATTGAACCGTAGGCTACTTTAAAAGTTCGTACGAGCAGGGTAAATGCCCAAAATGGGTGAAAAACCGTCGAGCAACAATAGTTCCTCTGCCTCAACAATCACTTTCGGAATGTTTACTTTGGTTACCGTGGTTCTCAAACAATGCGTTTCAGACATGTATATGCCTTTACAATGGTTTGCCTCTTCTTTAATGCTGCCAGTATTTATGTATAACAATTTATTTCTTTATAATGGTTTGTTACTTTTTCTAATCCTCCCAGTAATTGAAGAAAACCCTGGCAGCACCGGGTATTTTTGCTAGTTAACTATAAAAAGTGCTAAAATATGCCGTTGTTTACACATGCACTTATGCATTTGCATATTATCCCGGTTATAATGAGAACGGATCAGTTTTGGTTTACGACCAACAAAAACATGTGTTATTTTTACGTATTACTCGAAGCTCTTCCGTGAATCTACGTTATCTGGATATTCCGCTACGTTGTCCATAACATTGGCGATAAGTTGCATAAAGATCATCAATGTTTTGATATGGAATTGTTTGTTTTTAATTTCAGAAAAGCCGCTCCCATTGTTATCATTAGCAAATGTGTTATGTCAAATCATTGTTTTCACGTGGTGACTTCATCTCAATTTCACTTCTCTCCCATAATCTCTTGTCTGTGCTGGCAAAAATACATTTAAAAAAAAAGAAAAGGTCCGCGTAATCTGCATCTTCCTTTCAGATCAAAGTCCGACATGATATTGATTGATTGATATATAAAAACTCCAACACATGCTCGTAAGAGAAACAAAGGGTGAAATATTATTTAAGTTTTTCCAAACTCAGTAGGTAAAAGCTTCAACCGTCGAGTGCAGAGTTCTGTGTATTTTTGTTCTGCGCGTTTTTACGTCATTATATTTTGTTGATCTTTCCTTTCATCATTATGAAGACGCTATTGACTTTCGTGCCAATTTTGATAGTGATTTTCGCTCCGGTTTCTGTGAAGGGATCACCGGAGGATGATATCATCTATGTTAATGGTGGAATGGCTTGCGGGGGTGAGTTATAATAATTATTATTGTTATTTGTAACCAATTCCTGATAATGAAAAAAAGTTCTCATATACAAAACTCGGTTACAAGGACATCGAAGATTCCACGAAATTTTGTCATTATAACCGAGGTGTCATTACAACAGATGTTGTAACTTCTGTTGACAAACCAACTTTTTTTGACAAAAATATATGTCTTGTCAATGAGTAAGTTCGGAACATCCAACATGTAATTAATCTTTCTTTCAACGTTAGTTATCTCAATAGAACAACAGACAAACATTCCCCCGAATGTGATCAGCTCTATGCTTAGGAATTTCTTGGGAAAACGTCATCGAAACGGAAACAAAAGCGACGAAAAATTTGTCGTTGTATCCGATTCATCGACGTCATCATCAAGATTAATTAACATCATTCTCTATGAAAATCCGCTCGACTACCAATTGTAGACGTTATAGCCGAGTTGTCATTACATGTGAGATCGTTATAACCGAGTTTTCGACGGTATTATCAAAATATTAATTTATTTCAACTTCCAATTCATGAACTGCATTTACACCGTATTCAAACATACCTACCGTTTTTGATAATGTTACGGGAGAATTTTAAATGATTATTGCTGAAATAAAAACAAACTTTTTTTTCGTGGAAGTCATGTTTGTAAGGTGTTCTTGAAACCAACCCGTTAATATAAAGCATTCCTTCACATAGGATCCTTTTTCACAAGTCCAGCAAGAGTTAAATTTAACTTTTCTATGAAGTCGACCGGTTTCTTCTAACGAGTTCTTTGTGAATGATGTTATGAATGAGGTTTCACATGTATACAGTAGTACCTCGGCTAACGAAGACGATTCGTTCTGGAATGACCTTCGTTAGCCAAAATCTTCGTTAGTCGAAACGCGATTTTCTACAGGTTTCTATGGAATTCTATGTTTAATTCGTTATAGAAACGGCCCAAAATTTAAAGACAAGTTTTTAAAACACCCAAGGTATAACAATTACAAAAAACTGACTGAAAACTAAAACGGCTTCAAAATTTAATAAATGAGAATCCATAAGACGAGATACACTGAAGATATTTTTATTTTACACTAAGGGGCCGTTCAAGTATTACGTCATCATCGATGGGAGGGGATTTCCGATTTGCTGACTTTTGATGACAAGGGGGGAGGGGGGGGGTTGGATAATGCTTACGTCATCAACCACCCTTTATGAAAATATGAGTTGGATTCAGAGGGGCAGAGCTGATGACAAAATTTCGCTGACAAATGGGGGGGGGGCGGTCAAAAATGGCTAAACATTTGCTTACGTAATACTTGAACGGCCCCTAATGTACACAAACGACACCAGCTTTAGTCTACTACAGCTGTTGTTGCCACAACCCAGTCGGGATCGCAGGTGTCCCCATCCAATTGTGGTTTAGTCAGCTCATTTCTGTGTCTGAAACATGCAAATGGAAAAGATTAGCTCCTTCAACGTGTCCAGACTGTTCAGTTTGATGCTAAGTATCTTGCACTGAAAGAACGCGTGCTCTAATAACATTCCCCTTTCATTTCAATGCATTTTCTATTAGCTGAATCTTTCATTTTACATGAAATGGTTTAAAAATTCGTCAGAAAGTGAATTGAAGGTACATCTCGGAAAAAAATTTCGAGGTGGACATGAGTTGAATAGGGCCAAAGTGGCAGTAATTCTGATGATGATTGGCGCTAATACTCAGCTCACGACGCGACTTTTTATATTGGCACGTGCATACATATCAACGAAAATGTTCATTGACCGAATCCGTATTCGTTAGCCGAGGCAGAAAATTCATTTAATGCGTAATGTATTTCGGCAAAATTTTTCTTCAGTTTTTTGGGAAAATCTCGATATATTCGGCGAAAATTTTGAGATATTCTATAATATTTAAAAAGTAATTAATGTTTCATATTTTACTTGTGGAAATATTCTATTTCTTACAAGGTATTATCCAATTATCAGAACAGGTCCTATTATTAGTATCCCTAGGACGAAGATTTTTTATGATCTCTAGAGATATGAGAGCATTTGACCTCATAATTTAAAAAATTCTCCATTTCTTTCTTCATTTTTCGTTTATTGTGTTTGTAGTACTACGTAATTGAAGGAGAAAGAAAGAAACAGTCGGGAGGTGCATTAATTAGTAGTAGAGTATAGTGTAGGCACGGATCTATGGGGGGGGGGGGGTGACCCTCCCCACAAAGCGAAATGTGAATATGATAACATTGAGTTTAATTTTTCCGTTGAAAATTACTTGTATCAATATTTTTGATTAAATAACAAATTCAAGAAAACTTCGACTAAATAACTGAAAGAAAGAGAAAGTAGAAACGGAAAGAAAACCACCAGTGTCCCGGAAAATACGGGACAATTCGATACGTATGGTCATCACATTCACAACAATGCATATTATTTTATTCATTTATTTTTTTTCATCCCCCAACAAGCTCTAGATCCACCCCTAGTATAGTGTGATCTCTCACTTGGTGCGTCTGTGCAAAGGAACAAGAGAAAATTGGGGTACGCTGTCTCGTAGACACGGCCGCAAGTTTTGACATGAATACGTTTTTTGTGATTTGAATCGCGCCGTAGATTCTGTCGTAATAAAATTGGTATCATCGGAATTATCTTTAGAATAGCACAGACGATGCCAATGCTGTCGATTTGCGTTGCGAGCTTCTCGAGATATAGCGTAAAACAATTTCATTATGAAAGTGGGCCACGAGCCTGGTGCCCAGACCAAAAGAGGTATTAAAATTAGAGTGATATCACTGGATTTGCCTTAACGAGATCTAACCGAAGACATAAAAAAAACACTGATATATTCTGAGTTCTTCCTGAAACGTGGGCATTTAAAGAGTTTCAGCCCGAAACTTTTTGCGAATGCTCCTAGTATCGTCAGATTATTTAAAAGACGTATTCACGTCACGAAGATGCGTGTAACTAAAAGAGGCGTATAAGTGAACAACATTATTTAAGTATATCTTTGATCGGGAGGGCAGGAAATCATTTATTAATCACTGACACAAACGTGTGAGTGAGGGATTATACAGGGTGCATAGAAAACAGGGAGTATGGCACTTTACTGGCGAACCGTTGATCCTAGAGGTGTACTTCCAATTATAACAAGTTGGCAAATATAACATAAAGTACTCGGATACAGTGGCGTCGGAGCCGGGGGTGCTGTGGGTGCTCAAGCACCCACGGTAATTTGTGACATGGATACGAGCACCCCCCAGAATTGATCAAGAAATCAAAATTTCCGATATAAAACTAAAGACGAGCACCCACAGTTTCGAAACACTTCCGACGCCCCTGCTCGGATATGTCATTCATATTGCTGTGTAGTTATTAAAATAAAAAAAATGAACTATTTATACAGTTCCCCTGTGCCCCACAACCTAATTTAAAAGTTATTGCCATGACTCTCCTGATGCCAACAAAAAATTCAATGTTTTTAAGTGCAATATTCATTGAGATATTCCAATTCGAAAAACGGAGGAAATTTCGGAAAAAAACAGTGTTAAATACGGGTAAAATGGTTTACCTGCATTTAATGTTATTCTTCCCCAAATTTCCTCCGTGTTTCGAATTCGGATATCTCAGTGAATATTGCACTTAAAAACATGGAATTTTTTCTTTTCCATGGCCAGTAAAGTGCCATAATCCCTGGTTGCTGTGCACCCTGTATATACAGTCCAAGCGGCTTAATGTGATCACATCAGGACTCAAGATTTCTGATCACAATAACCGAATGATTTCTGTATCCAAAATGTTCCGTTTGCAAGTACGGTGACCATACATCCCGTTTGGTCGAACGGAATATTTGGTAAACGGGTATCGGTGTTGGTAAAAGGGGATATCACGGGTAAAAGGCTTATATCCCGGGAGGGACAGAGCCTGGGTCGTGTCTGGTCTGTCGGTAAAAGGGGATATAACTCTTTTTCTTTCCCACATAATTGGTTGCAAAAGTTCAATCGCTTTTCCATTTTTATTTCATTCTATTTCAAAACTGGAGCTCTTTCCCCCCCCCCCCCAAAGCTGCAATCCTACATCTCTGTTATTCAGCCATTGTGAGGCTTTAGAATGGAACTGCCAAATGTATACCACAAATTTTCCTTTTTATTTTCAATGTAACAATGCGTTTCATATATCCTTGGGAAAGTCTCTCGGGAGAAGAAATTTGAATCTGATCAAATGAAAGAAATTGATCAAGAACTGAAGGAAAGGACTTTACTTTTCGGAAAAATTTGCCTTCACTATAGGAAGGCCATTTCAAAAAGAGCTCCACACATATATGTATCACTGCCAATACTACCGACTAATTATGGCATTAAGTACAGAAATGTTTGTAAACAAAGATTGGGGGGGGGGGGAAGAGAACACATTACAGCGTCCTACATAAAGCCTTGCAGCCTGATAACAATACCATACGGGGGGAAAAATTAAGTTTGGACCTTAGCTTCAGAATGCGCTAAAAAAACTTTCGACGGAAAAAATTTAATAGCATTATCCAAAGTCCCGATAGCAAAAAAACGGGGTTTTTTTTCTTATGCTAAGGTATCGGTCCTTGCAAAAGTGATAACAGTACCCAAATGATAACATTATCCGTGATTCTAATAAGCGGCGTTGACTTTATATGCTGTGTATCTTTTCTGAAATGATTATACTTAAAACTACACTGCTGCTCGAAACTTGAGCAACAGACTGATAATTCGTCACTGTGTGTGTGTGTGTGGGGCGGACAGTGAACACACGAAAAGCTGCCATATTTGCATACACTTAAATAAAACAACCATAATCTTTTTTATGGCCAGTGTATTATATAGTATTAGTCATTAGTTCTTTCTTTTGTGATATATGCTTTTATATTGGGTTGCTGTATTTTGGTAACATTTGACATCCTTTTTTTTATGAGTATCTTTTTTTTCAGCCACCTCGTCGTCGGGCAATTTGCCTGTTCTGGTCTTTGTATTTGTACCTGTAGAAGCATTTTTGGTTGATTATCTGAAATATAATACAGTCGAATATATAGGCTATATCCTGTTATAACGCACTCCAAGAGACCAGCGAAATCACTTCGTAATAACGAAATTTCGTTATAAAGGAATTCCAGACTTTTACTTTGTTCCTATGTAAACTTATTTGGGATATTACAAAAGTTTTCGTTAAAACGAGATTTTCGCTAGGACGGTATTCCTTAAAACGGGGATTGACTATACTATTGTTGAGTCTAACGAATGTCTTTTGGACTGAATCAAACGATGCGGTACAGCGATTGGATCAACCCAGCTGCAGATTAATTCAGTCACCAATGGGAGGCCGCAAATGAAACCAAATACATCTTAAAAGTAGGCAATGAAAATCCCTGAAGAGAAGCTGATCAAAATGTATCGATTATCAAGAACTATTCTCGATTATGATGATTATTTGACTCTTATAACCTGTGATTTATTTACCTCTATCATCATTTTTCGATCATAAATTTTATACCTGTTTACTGCCGATGTGCGTAATGGCACCTTTCTATGTATATATATTTCGTTCAAGCCTAAATGATTGGGTTCCCTGAAGGCACTCGAGTCACGGCCGACTAGACATTCATAATTGTTTAGTGGGCTATGGCTATGCTCGAGTCCCCTGGGACAATTGCGCTACATCATCGAGTGTGACAGAGCCTGGGAGTCTCTCGGTTCCTATCTCTATTAATATATAATACCGGATATGTTTTCTAAATTTATGGATCACCTTGAAATTGACGGAGGTAAAGCTGGGCTAATTTCTACGTGATCACGTGGAAATCCGGTCTAGCAAAACTCTAAATACACAATCACATGTTAGAAATTCCCAAAGGATAACGTATTAAAATTTTATAGTTGATAATTGACATTCATGAATGCACGTGTAAATGCTCCAAGGAATATTTCTGTGGTATATTAGAGAAGGGGAAAATTTAAAGCTTCAAAAAAAAAAAGACATTTAAATTTATTTTTGAAATTTTTCTAAAAATTATCCAATTTCCAAATTAGAAAAGAATTCCTACAATGATTACATATCAATCAGCCATTGACACAGTTATCGCATAACTAGTTGACGGAAGACATTCAATGCGTGTGGATTATTTGAAGAGATCGCGCGATTATTTATCGATACATATTTACAATTTCCTTTTTTTTTTTCTTTTTATTTAATACGATAAAGATAAGTTTTATTCATGCGCTTTAACGTGAAACGAAAGTTGACGATAAAACATGATCAATTGATCATCGTGGACCAAGATAACGCTATTTTTTCTACATTCTAGCAAGAATCAGCATTTCAGATATCCATTATAACGTTTCTTTTTACTCCTATCCGATAAGCCAGAGTTAAAAAGGAGATAAAAGACTTTTTTCGCCCATCATAGCGATTTCGATCCGGTTTGTGTTTATGTATTTCGCAAAGGGGGTTATTGAAATGTTATTCTTTGGATCCATTTTCGCTGAATTAACGATTATTATCATTATTAGTTCTTTTTTTTTATGCCGCGATCTTTTTCCGGAAACACATGTCTGGAAATCTAACGCTAAATTTAGACGGTCTAGGATCTGAAATTCTCCCGCTTTCTAAAAGACATTCATTCTTTTTATTCCGTATCGTCCTCCTCATGACAGAATCGCGAATGTGGAATGTCATTGGGGGAAAAAAAGAACATGAGAAATGACGTTTTATAAAGTTTATTTCTATCCATGTTACTCTATGACAGCGTTTCTCAACCTGTAGTCCGTGACAATAGTACCGGTGGTCCGCAAGTAGACTCGATATTTCAATTCTAATTCAATGAAAATTATTTCAGTTGTGAAACTTGTATTAGTAATAATTTCTTGGGTAAAAATGATAAATTAGACCCTCATACTGTGTTTTATGGGTGACTATTTTTCATCGAGAAAAATACGGGAAATTGCAATCCTACATACGGGATATCGCTAACTGTCGCCATTTCATGTTATTTTCAATAAAATTGCCAACTGATGCTAAAATTACTGAAATTAAGGGGTGTTGCGAATCGCAGTATAGAAAAACGGAAAAGTATGAAAATTTGGGATCTTGAATACGCAAAAAAATACGGGACATCACCAATGTTACCAAAAAAGTAACTATAATTTGGCTAAATCACCAATTATTGGAGGGTAGGGGTGGTAAGATGCTGAAGGGAAAGTGGTGGGGGCGGGGGTCCTACCTCAAATCAATGGCTCCCACAAGAGTGAAGCTGACAGGGTTCCAGCCCTGGATCCGGGACAAATGCCGTTATTATTATTTTTTAATGCTATGAATTCACTATAGAAGAGCCCATGAAAGTCTGGCTTGGGGACCCGCCAAAGATCCCAGCCTACGGGACCTGCTCCAGAATGTAGGAAGCGGGAGGGGTGATTGGAATATGGAAATCGCAGTAAATCGCAGTTACCGTTAGTTATATGAAACTATAGCGATTATAAAGGAAACAGATATTTTCTGGATATAATGCTGAGGTAAACTCGGCAAGAAAAGTCATCTTGTCTCCGATGGGACTCATACCCAGGCCCTCTTGCGTACCGGACAAGCATGCTACCATCTACACCACTGGAGACACAACCCTGCTTTCCTTATTTCCCGCAATGTGGTGTGAGGCGCCGAAGTAGAGTCATTAGTAGTCCCTTAACTTCAGGAAAGTCAAGATGGATTTTCTTCCCGAGTTCACCTCAGCATAATATTCAAAAAATATGTTCCCTTGGGCTGAGAGAAAAGCCATCTATCTCTCTGAACCGTCAAACCTGGGAGCCATTTGATGAAGTTAAGAGATGCTTCTAATGCCTCTACTTCAGTGCCTCACGCCACAGTGCGTGAAATAAGGAAGGCAAGGTCGTGTCTCCAATGGTTTAGATGGTAGCTACGCAAGAGGGCCTGGGTTTGAGTCTCACCAGAGACAAGATTACTTTTTTTGCCGAGTTCACCTCAGCATAATATCCAGAAAAATATGTTTCCTTGATATCTTGGGCTGAGAAAAAAAAAACCGTCTTCTCTCTATACTTAATATAGTCACTTCCGATGCCCCCCCTGCATGTTACATCTGGTTTTTTTTCACCCTGTGACGTTTGTATAAATCACTTTGAACCCATTCAAAATACAGTATACTCTACTCATACCATGATGTTGTACTAGGCACAAAATGTACGGGATCCTGCAAGCTCTAAACTAAAATAATGAGTCCACAGGGCCTGTGACCTAAGCACTTTACAGCCGTCTACAACATCTTCATGATGCGTGTACGTTTGTGTCTATTTTTAAAAACTCAAATTTTCTAATAGGACAAAGCTTAGATCTTAGGCTCTGTTGAGCAGTTGAAGTTAAAATGAAATACGTTGTCAATGTATTTTAAGTGTGCTTTACGGCCTCTAATTTCTTTGTGGCCTCTTCCGCTTGCACTTGTTTATTGTTCAAGTTCAGCCTTATTGGATGGTTGTCGAATTGGCGCATAAAATGACATAATAAATAAGCCACATTTGTTTTGTAGCCTGTACCGTGCTGGTCGGTCTAGTGGAGCAAGTGGCCGAGGTCAACAACAAAACAGTGACGGACATGGTTTCGCATCTGTGTACTTTCCTACCGAATGAGTACGGTATGCTGTGCGACATCCTCGTTCATCTTTGGGGGCCAGCCATCATAGAAAAGTAAGCGCTTAATTAGTATAATGATAAAATTATGGGAGGGAATCAGAATTTTCGTGTTTTTTAGACGCGAGATTTTGACTGATTATTCTTCGAATTCTAATTCCAGACTCAGCAGACGGGAAACACCGGACGTTATATGCTACAGTTTAGGGATATGCCATGTTGATGCTGGACTTGATTACTGCCACTTATTTCCCGAACCAAAGGTGAGAACTCATTTTATTTGCATTAGTAATTCTCTAAAGAGGTTTCTCTCTGAATTTTAGCATGGCAGTTCAATATTTCGGTCACACCTTTCATTAATGATACCATCTATTCTGAATATTGCATATATTCAATGGATGCCGATACATGTTTGAAACATTAATAAATTAAACTTATTACAGGAAGGAATGGCCAGAGCAGTAGAAGAATCGAGGATGAATTCAAAAGTTTTGCCTTTCTTCCATTGGGTATGTTTTGCACGCCATGTTGTTGTAGTGAAGTTTATTGAATCGTGCTCATTACTAAAATAATGTGTCGGACTGAAACGGACCAAAATAATGAGTCCTCTCTTTTTTCAGACTCTGGTCGAAAGCCTCCAATCAGCTTGTATATTGCCAGGTGTGAGTCAAGTGTGCAAAAATGTTCAGGGGTCAGTGCATCATACTCTTATTTTTTGTCTATGAAAAATAGTTAAAAATTAAAACTATTTTCTACAAAAGTTTTCACCAACATCCGATCCCTCCCCCCGCTTTTTTTAACCCTCTCAGCGGCATTGACGCGATATCTCGTTTCCTTAAAACCTCTTATTTTAGCATTGACAAGCCCAGATATTTTGTAAAGTTGATTTCTTAACGGAACGCTTGCCCCTATTCGCCCCCTCCCCACTACTTTGCGTCTGCTGATAATCAGAAGAGAAAGCCTCCTTCATTACAAAAGATATGGCATTTTATAGGGAGGGGGTATAGTGATTTCTACTGTGCCGCGAAAAGGGTCAATACGATTGTTGAATACTAATAACTATCTCTGTTTCTTCTGTCATAGGGCACTGAATAACATGAAACCATTTCTTGATATAGACAGAGACAAGTATAGCATCATAGAGGTACATATGTTAGCTCGTTCGTTTGCATTTTTCCAAGGCTTTAAACTTTATGTGCTTCTCATTTCAGATTCCTATTTTTGTAATTCTATTTTTGACATTAATTTCTACTTATCAGACATTCAGAGGTGATTCTTGGAGAGGTAAAGACTGTGATGATGTCAATGAATTGATTTATCCCGGACGTCTGTAAGTTCAAAATATTTCACCGTTGTTCAGTTTAGTGTAATATGAATGCAATGAAATGATAATAATATTAAATATAATTATTATGCGCTTTGTTGCAGACCTATGGATCACGATGTATTCATGGATTCAGACTGTAATGGAATTTTCGTGAGTTTCGTTTTCTACCTTATTTCAGTTAAGTACTATTGGTATATGGTTATGTGATGCCATATCGACGTGTGTCTTCTGTATTTTGAAGGGTGTGAACGCTTCCTCCGGTCAGCCTTTCGAGAAAGAACTCTGCCATGATACGACACCGAGAGGTCTAATCTATATTGGTGATTCGATTGGGGCGCATTTCCATGTCCCCCCACAATGGTTCACAGCAAGGGAACTGAGCATAGTTAGTTAATGTCACATATTCATTCTTTTCAAAAGCTTAAACTATCACATGTACACTATCTGATCATGAGTATCCGGACTCCGACCTCGTCACCCGCTCACACCGCAGAAATTTATAACGTTGTTCACCTGTGATCACTACTGACACTCTGTAATGAACGCTATCCACTAAAAATAGTCTTATATGGAGCAGAATAACATGACATTCTTGAAAGAGAGCTGAAACCACTCCTGGCACAGATTTTGACCGCAGTGCATAGGTGGTGATACGGAAGTGGGGGGGGGAGGGAAGAAGGTAATGTGCCCCCCAGCGTCAATGACGGAGCCGACTGATCTAATTAATTGGCGTCATGATCATCATCATGCCCCCTCAGACTTTCATTATCACTCCCCCCTCCAGCCTGTCTTTCATCGTCTATGCTGCAGAGGTGGCGTGGCTTATAGCTGACGTTTCAACTCATTCAAAAGGTGCTCGATAGGATTGAGAGCAGGGCTCTAAGCAGGCTAGTCCAGTCCATGAACACCTGCATAAGGTGTGAGTGATATACGCTGGTGCCCGATCAGTCATGTAGAAACAGGCCCAAAGTTGCCGCGTGGTATGAGTGGAATTTTCATGTCACAATTGAAGCTATGTTCGAAGTGCTAAAGTACCGGAACGAAAGAGCAAAGCCCTTATTAAAAGGCACAGCCCTATGGTCACTGACCATATCCCTTAAATTTCAGGGATGTTAGAATACCAATGACCAAATAGTGTACATTATTGATTTACTTAATTATTCTTTCATGTCATTTTTTGAAAAATTGAGAATCTAATTTGTTATGTGGAGTTTGAATTACATACCTGCAATTTCTCTAAATGTATTTTACAGGACATACTTAGGAATTTCAGCTTCGTACTCGGTAACGAGCTTGACTGGCCTCATGCTTCATTTCCAACGGGTGAGTTTCTCATTAGACAACATTAACTCGTTCTATTTTTTGAAGAAAAGATGAAAGAAAACTGAAATTAATTTACTGATATTATTTTGTATAGGTTACGAAAACGTGTCATGGCCAATCGTGGATGGCTACACCGACTCGATATATCTTCGATTGAGGAATCGCAATCTGTGCAACCACCGTGATTTTCAGAATTTATGTTTCAACGGTAAGAGAATTATTCTCATCACCAATGATATAGGGGATGAAACATAACTATAAAATTATTTCAATGAATACGGGATAAATCCGAAAATTATTAAGAATCTCTAATGGCAAAACTTCAATGCCTGATATTTTGCATAGTTGATATGCGTTATACCATATTTATCTCATATATGCGATTAATTCATTCGATATTAAATTTATGTTTCACAGGTGCAGCTTCTAATACGATGATTTCTTATTTGAAAAGGTAATTACACAAAATTTCGATAATTCGCATATCAAGTTACACTCGTGCATTCATAATTTTTTATTTTATAACTTGATTTTTTTACGATATTGTTTACTCATTTCAGTGTTGCCAGAGATTCTTTGACAGATAAGCCAGCACTTGTTTTCTACGCAATGATGGGAAATGATGTCTGTAACAGGTAAACACTATTTATATTGCATGGTTATGGATATTATGTTTAAAAAAACTTTAGACCAATGTTTAACGTTCTTTTTTTTAATCTCAACTGACAAATTTATGCTTATGCAAATGCTACACTTAAAATAACGATATTTTTTCTTGTGAGACAACATGTAAATGAAAATCTGTTCATTAATGAAATCAAAAAACGAGGATTACAATCTAATTTTCGAGTGCATAAAATTGAATTTGAATGAATATTCATATGCGTGATGTTAAACATCTACAAATAATGAAAAAGATGAAGAAATATGGTAAGGAAAAAATGCAAATACAGAGATAAAGAACTTTTCAATCAAGCTTCAAAAATACTACGCATTTTTTCTGATACAGTCGATTCCCGTTTTAAAGAATAACGTTATAGTGAAAGTCTCGTTTTAATGAAAACTTTTCTAGTCCCCCAAATAAGTTTACATTGGAACAATGTAAAAATCTGGAATTCCTTGATAACGAAATTTCGTGATTTCTCCGGTCTCTTTGAGTTCGTTATAACGGGATTCGACTGTAGTATGTTCTCAAATAAATATTCGTAGATTCTTTAGTACAGAGGTTTCCAACGTGAAACTTCTGGCGCAGCCCTTGATAGTTATAAAGCTATTCAGTAGAACATGATAATTAGGATGTTCCACGGAAATCAAACAGATTTTGAACACAATCGAATCCCGTTATAACGAACTCCAAGAGACCGGAGAAATCACTTCGTTCTAATGAGATTTCGTTATAAAGGAATTCCAGGTTTTTGCATTGCTCCTATACAAACTTAAAACGGGGGGATTAGAAAAGTGTTCGTTAAAACTAGATTTTCGCTATAACGTTATTCGTTAAAACGGGATTCGACTGTATTTATCAAAAAAGTGTGTCCCTACTGCTGTCTAAACAGCATCATAGCTGAAGGGCAAAATGAAAAAGGGCTTGGGCACCACTTCTTTATTCCCTTATTTATCGTCAAACATTGCGCCTGATCTTATCGTTTAATCTCCTATGTAACTGAGATCCCCGTGCCCGGGTGAGACTCAGGTGTCAAGATAACCCTGGGAGTCTGTCCCCGTAAAATACACGTAAATTCTGCGATTCAAGAATCTTATATATCAAGAACATCACTTGTGGATGAAAAATTTCCAAAAAACATCCTTTTTTTACACCTTTTTCGTAATTTTCTGATGAAACGGAAAATGAAATTCATTAACTTCTAGAAAAACTTGTGGAACTTCTCCGAAAATTTGATGTAAAAAAAATAATGTTACTGTTGCTAAAGTTGTTTACTCCAACTATTCTGTATTTTTTTTAAACGATATAATCTCTTTAAAATTCAAAACAAAAAACAGCTTTGCGAGTATCAGTAAAAAGAAAGTTTTCTTTGGAAGCTCTCTGGGTTCGGGATTTTTATGGGTTCTGTGGCTTTTGATCATGCGGAACTCCCAAAAGCTCTCACGGAACCCGATGGTTCCGCGGAACACTAGTTGGAAAACCCATGCTTAAGTAGACACAGTATAAATTTATCGATGAGTTTTAGAAAATTAATATTCAAAAGTAAGAAAAAGTCTCGGGAGGGTAAGGAAAACATAATTTAAAACGCAGGTACAGTCGAATCCCGTTTCAACGAATACCGTTATAGCAAAATTCTCGTTTTAACGAACACTTTTCTAATCCCCCAGATAAGTTTACGTAGGGACATTTTTAAACAACCTGAAATGCCTATATAACGAAATTTCGTTATAACGAAGTGATTCCTACGGTCTCTTGGAGTTCGTTATAACGGGATTCGCGACTGTATTTCATTTTCAACATGAACTTATTTTAAGAGGTTCTAAAATAACCCCGGAGGAACTTCCGTTTTGCTACTACATAGTTATTTCATGTTGTATTTATCATCACAAGCATCAGAGAAATTGTTTTCAATCATCTTAAAGGTATATGAGTTCGCTAGACGACTTGAGGACACCTGAGGAATTCAGATCTAATGTTTTACAGACTTTGGATATTTTAGTAAGTACAACAGGATGCCTTTACAACCATACATGATATTTTTATTCGCTATGCTCACTCTCTGAGTTTTACGTATCAATATCCCTGGAGATCTTTCTTAAAATTGCATGTTTTTGAATTTTTTTTATTTATTTTCCATTATTCAAAGAACAAACAGTTACCGAATGGCAGCCATGTAATTTTAGTCGGACTGGTTGACGGCAGTTTCATATTTGATACCATGAAGGATCGAATACATCCGGTAGGACAACTACATGATGATGTAACATATGCAGACGTCTATGAGTGGTTCAATTGCATGAGGATCGGACCTTGCTATGGGTGGATGAATAGCAACAAAACTGTCAGAGAAGCAACTTCAGTTGTAAGTATCTGTTGTAAGGACGGCACTGACCGTGTATTCCTCATAATTTCCAGAACAATAGTTATTGTTTTGGAAAGAAAAGAATAATATTACAGGAAACCTGAAAAGGGCAAATCTCTTACCTATTATAATACATAAGTAAGATTTTCCCTTTTATTCCCCTTTTCAGGGGTTTCCCGTAATATTTCCTTTTTCACTCTGATACATGCATCTCCTCATCGAAATGAATGTTTTTGTGTTTCTTTCCACCACGTGTTTACACAATTTGACCAATCGTCGCCAAAACTCCCCCAATACAAGAGCCCAAGTTGTTTCCAAGCAGAGCCAGTGCTATTCTAACCATGGTCCAGATTGCACCAGGATAATATGACAAAGACAGTCTGAAAAACAGCTCAAGAAGAAAACAGTAACGTCCATTTTAAGAATACTATAGGTTTATTTTCAATAACAGCTAATGTCATGTACTGAAGGGGGGGGGGGGGGGAAGAAGAGTGGGTGGCATTACCTCTTCCACCCAGAAATAAAGAAAATAGTATGAAACAACACTCCTACGAAGAATTCGCTTCATTCTTGCCACGACGTTTGACTTGAACAGACGTATTGTTTTTTCATTCCGCTGAGCAACTGAGATTGAAGATTTGGTACTCAATCCAAGTGAGAAACTCGGTCAGTGGATACTCTTATCCTCTGAAGACGACACCCATAGTGTGTCGAAATGCATTAGGAATATTTTAGTATTTCCTGGTATTTGCTTTATTCGTTGACGATTTCTTGAGTACAACATTCCTATGCTGATTCCTATGGCGAATTACAGGTCATCTTTGGCAATAAAGCAACGCGTCCAAAAATACATTCTGAGTGTAGAGAAAAAAAACTTCTCGCCATGCTTCAAGCAAACTAATAAAACTGACCAGACATAGTGGCCGGGCCGCCTAAAGAACATCATGTGCCCCAAGGTAAACCGATTTTTCGGAGGCCCAGGACTGACTAGAAATGCTTACCTAACAATCAACACGCTTTCTCGAAAATTTAAACCAGATCTCACTTTCATGAGTGGGCCCCTCTGCACTTGAGGACCCCGGGCCGTCAGTGCCGTCTCAAGGCATGGGCCCGGGGGCCTCACAAAAATGAAATCTGGTTGAAATTTTCGAGAATTTATTTGATAGGGCCTCAGAAAAATCAATCGGCCCATGCATAGGCGGAGATAGACTTGGATGTCTGGGAGGGCACGGCCATTATTGCTGGGGGCACGATGATGATGATGTCAATTCATCTATACATGCATTAGATCAGTCGACTTCACCTTTGATGCTGGGGGGCAATGCCCCCACCCCTTCCTTCGTATCTCCGACCATGGGCCCATGATACTCTTAAGACGGCCGGCGGGCTGTGACCGGTATGGTCCATGCATTAAGACGGCACTAGACGGTGATTGTTCCCACCGTCGAGGGGGGAGACGGGTTATTATTTGTTTTTATTTCAACTCGTAATCAGAGCTGTCTTAAGAGCATAATGGGCCCCCGGACCAAGTGGTTTTTTCTGAGGTCCTACCTTGTAAATTCTAAACGATTTCAACCGGATTTAATTCTTGTGAGGCCCCTCTTCTCTTGAGGCCCCCTGGGCCGTACCCGGGTGGGCCGATGTGTTAAGACGGCGCTGCTCGTAATGTCTACTATCAAACCAAAGCTGTATCAAGATCCGAGCCGCTTTGTACCAAACCGTCGAGATGTGTTTCCAAGATTTTCTAACAATTTTTTTTTCAGTCGGTATAGTAACGCCATCTGTTATGAAAAAATGAGAAAAGTGACGTTAAGAAAGGTGCACACGCAATCGTCCTCCCTTTTTAAAACTTTTTTTTTAATTCAGTAACCCTACACTTGTAACATAGGGTTTTTAATGTACTCAAACATTAATTGCACTTTCAAATCTCGTTTGAAAGAAAAAAAAATGCAAAAAACGTCAATTACACGGACGTTAATCTCATGTTTTGATCACTACTGCCCCGAATATGGCCGATAATATGCACGTGACGTCATAGACATTACCCGGCTCAGGAATAAAAGTGCGTGCGATAAGCCGCTTTCACACTTGCTCCTCAGCTATCGTAACTGAGACCGCGGAAGCAGCGTAAACAAACATGGCTCAGATATCGTGGGTGCTGAGAAATGTTTTAACGCGCGTTGGGAATCAGCCCAGTGGCGTATCATCATCCATCGTGAGATATAAGCACAACAAGCATTACGATATCAAGTGGCGTAAACTGAGGGCTCAGAAAGTGATCAAGGTGCCGCTGCCTGATTTCGACGAGGCCCGCCGGGACGAGAACCTCACCATCGAGGAGATGAGATCCAAGATGAAGGAGAAAGGTATCGTGCCCCCGAGGAAATGGAACGAGAAGCCGATCTTCATCAGCTGCACGAGCGGAATCTTCGAAGCTTTCGTCCCCCCACCGGGAGACGGTAAAGCTAGTGCCGTGCCGTTGTCATCGCAGTACATGAAGGACAAGCTGGAAGTGGCCGGCAAGAAAGGTAAAACCTACTTGGCCTTGAGGAAAATACGTAACTTCGATTACGACTTTGACGCCCCGACTGTGGCCGAAAAGGGTCTGGACACCTACACGAAGGCCCACCTCGCCCTAGCGGAGAAAGACGAGGACAAACTGCACGAGCTGGTGACTGAGAAATGCTTCCCGGAGATGATGGACAATGTCAAGAATAAAACTCTTCGTTGGAAGTTTGTTCAGTCCCTGGAACCTCCTAGAGTCATGCAAATACGCTGTCAAGACCTCATCACCGAAAGCAGCACCTTCGCTCAGATAACGGTGAGGTTCCACACGCAACAAATATTGGCGATTTATGACCGCTTCGGGCGCTTGATGCATGGTAGCGAAGACCGGGTGAAGGATGTTCTCGAGTATGTGGTGTTTGAGAAATGCCTTACTTGCGAGCACAGTTCTTGGAGGATTCATGGAAAGATCATCCCGGACTGGTTACCTCCGAGAGAGAGCATATTGAAGACATTTGTCGATCCGAATGTTGAAACTGAAGATATTGAGTATCCGCCCATTGCTAAGGACCAACCAGAACCAAATTACAATCTTTACAAAAAGAGTCAAAAAATATAATAAACTAGTGCTGTTTCTTTTTTGGGACAATTTTTTTAAAAATGGGTACTTTTTTCTTATTGAAGTGCCCAAACAATTATGATTGCACCAAATTCACAGTTACAGTTTCACCAAGCTTGTGAAGTGCTAATATGTCATAAAGAAGTTTTGATTGTGAAATCGTAACAAATTATTAATAAGCTAATACAAAATAAATAGTATTATTTCATAACCTACCTTGGATATACATCTGTCACTTGGTGCTTCATCCTCCTTGTGGCCCGCTATAATAATAAGGAAGTATAAAAAAAATGTATTTTTGGTCATTCTTTTGCCGTGTTTCTATACCCTTTTCAGGCCCATGGAATCCTTCGGACCACATTATCAATCTCTCAAACCCTAGGCCAGATACAGAACGTGGGTGATCATCTCTCCCAAGAGCCAAATAATGTGGTGAAAAATAGATCTGTGTAAAATACATGATGATCCAATGAATGTATTTAAATCTACATCTTGATACATTGCTCTGGGTCTGTGCCTACCTTGCGATAGAATTAAGTGAGCTTTGTTCTTGGAGGGGGGGGGGGGTTATGTATGTACATCTCTCAACAAAGTGATGTTCCAAGGCCTCATACTTAGCTGGAAGTAACAAATACAAAGGCTGCAAAAGACAAAAAGCCCAACGAGGTGGTTGAAAAAAAATGGTTGTTGAATGTATATCCAAACTGTATCATAAATACAGCAACCCAATATGAGCAATAAAAAACCAATAACTCAGATAAAATATAAATATGTATACTGCCCATAAAAAAAGATTATGGTTGTCTCTTCTAAGTATGGGTAGAGCTTCTCGATTTATCCAAATATGTTCATCATATTTCTTTTTAAACATGTTAATTATGTTAGAATTCACGAACCCCGCAGGTAAGCTATTCATTTTATTAACAACCTTATTAGAAAGGGAAAACAACTCCCTGCAACACAGCAACCTAGAATTGTCCCTTAAAAATCAATACATAGCTTACATATTTACACACTTAAGGATGCACCTTAAGTAATTTAGTGGTTAACTAAATTTTAAGTTGTCAGTTTTAAATGTATGCAGACGTTGAGGACTGGTTACACGGCATTAAGTTGCGAAGTGATTTGGTTGAGAAGTAAATAAACCAAGTTATATTTTTTCGATTAAGTAGACCTATGCGTGTGGGCCCCAAAGCAGAATCTGTCGGAATCTGTGACATACTTCACAGAACAATCTGGAAGAACTTTAAGAAACATACATACTTCTGTAAAAAACACTATTATGGAAATTTTTACTGCTGAACATTTCCAGTCAGCAGAGGGCTCGTTGTAGAACAATGCAAGACATTCTGCTTTGAGACGCATGCGCCAGTGGGCCTCATATAAAAATTAGAATATCCCAGTACCGCAAGGTACCTAGATTGAGAACGACTGTTCTATTGGACTGAAACCATGAAAATTATAAATAGTTTCCCCATTTCTATAAATAACTTGAAAGAAGATTCATCTACAGTGAAAGGACTAAATTATTTTCCTTAATTTAATTGATGTGTCGATTTACTATTAGTCAATAGCTTAAATTATTTGAAAAATTCTATAATGATTTATTATTTATCTCAGATCGATTCCTTTTATTCATTGTTGATGATTTGACTATCTGTGTACAGTAGGATCTTAATTAACAGAGTTTTGTGTTATCAGAGATAGATGTAATGTAAAATATGACGTACAGAATGCTTAGAATTATGGCAAACTGGTTCAACTGTAGCCATTGTGTGTAGCAAGAACTTCTTCACACACATTATGTGAAGGTAGAGGGTGGTTTGGAAAAGATTGGCGTTACAACGACATTGCCCTATTGGGTGTAATTGTTCAGACAAAATCTGCAAGGAGAGAAAACTATACTACCTACTAATGGCCTTAACTAGCTTTAGAGGCTGATTTATTTAACGGGGGTCTCTTCCTGGGTGCAGAGTTTTAGTCTAACTTTACACTTATTCCAATTTAAAGAGCCCAATAGTTTCTTCTGCGCCTGGGGCCTCAACTGACCTTTATTTGCCTCTGATTAGCTCTGATAATTGGGGTCCTACTGTACTATGATATATACTACGAATAGGTCGTGTTGTGAAAATGTAAAACATCAGGCAGTCTTGTGAGCCGAAATTTATGTGAGAAAACTTACAAATGTGAATGTTCTTATCCATACTTGTATTGTTTGTTGTTTAAATGCCACTGTGTTATCAGTTCTAATTAGCCTATAAGTTATAGGCTTATAAATATAGTGAGTGTATTTATAAATCTGAAAAAAAAATTAATCCAAAATAAAAGATAAATATCAGAAAAATGTCAGAATTTTTTTTTTTTTTTGTTATTTGCATAAAATTTTGTCTTACCTACAGCTCAAAAATGAGGATCTTGCTATTACAAGTAGTGATTTGCAATGCAACCGTCATGAGAAGTGTTACATAATTTTTTCCTGCTATTGTAAGCTCTCGTTATAGCAGATATTTTAGTGTTCCACTAAATCTGTCTCCAAAACAATTTTTTTTCTATGAAGAGATGGTATTTTTCTGCCTGAAATATACTGAGAAATTGAATTTTTTGGATGTTATGCCGAAACTGATACAGTGTATTTGGAAAGAAAAGTGATTTGCCTGCTCCAGGAATTGAACCTGGTTCCCCTTGCATACCAGACAAGTGCGCTAACCAATACACCAGAGATATACTTTTCAGTTCCTTATAACACGCATTAATAACGTGAAGTGCTGAGTGGAATCATAGCAGCCTCCCTTAACTACACTACAGCAATTTTCGCCCCAGTTGGCGTTTTGTATGAAGAGATTGTATTTTCTTTTTCGTATTATCAATTTTTTTTTGTTTTTAAATTTAGAACCTTGTTTTTACTATGATGTAAAAATTATGAATGAGTTTCAAGCATGTGGTAAACCCTATATACCAAACTTGGAGAGAGCAATGAAACACAATTTCAATGGTTAGGGAATTTTAACTTCTGTAAAATAAAGTGTGGACTTCAATTTGTGATAGAATTTAATTTAGGAAAACTCAAAATAGTTGACGCTTGATTTTACGAACCATGTGTTTTTACAAATTAATTTTCTGGTCCTAAACAATATACTATTCCTTTAAATGTCTTTTCCGCTAACAAACTAATTTTCGCATTCATACAGGTTCATAAAAACGGACATTGACTGTATTTGATTCTGGAATGGACTGAATTTATCATCACTAATTTGTTTTCTTTCCTAGAGAGCAGAGGAATTGACAGCAGTTTTACAAGACATTGCTGCAACAGCAAAATACGAGTCATTTGATACCTTTTATTTGAGCAACCCGATACGTAAAGGTGAGTAAACCGTTTAACAATGCACATTTAACTGACAGATTTGGTAAAGTCTTACATCATAGTTTCCCAAAATTTTTATTCTATTACTCCCTTCAGAATTTTTTTTCTCTCTCATCGTCCCCAACTCAAGTGAACCCAATAGGATCCTATATTAAATCTGTAGCTTCCGTCGCCCACTAGGGGGTGATCCTGCCTCTATATAACTTATAAAATAAATTTTAAATCTTTAAAACTGAAACATGCAGTTCATGAGGTTGGAAAACTTCAGTACTATATATTTTTTTCAACAAGTGCCACAGTGTATGAAAAAACATTTAAAAATACAGTCAAATCTCGATAAGACAAATGTGCAGCAGCTGAGGAAAAACTGACTTCTTGGAAATTTCGATTTCAGAGCGGGATAAAGTAAGATTTTTTGCAATATTTGCAGTGCTATTTACGTGTATCATATCAGTAAATTATGTCAAACTATTATATGAAGAAACTCGAAAAGAGAAGTTATTTAATAATATTTAATTACTGGAAAGTATTTTTTTAGAAATAAATTAGACATTCATACTGTATTATGGAAACTGATGCATACATGATACTCGTATAAGCGAAACAAATTAAATAAAGTGTATGAAAGATTATTTTCTGTCAACTCAAAACACAATGGTTTTTACTGACTCTCTACTTTTTGTAAGCAGACAAGTGAAATTGCTGAATTCTATCGCTAAATGTATTCTCTTGAAAAACACTGTACTAAATTCTATTCTCAAATTTCTCTGATTTTCGAAAACTTCAATTTAAAAAATAGAACCTATAAGTTAAGGGAAAATTTTGACACTAAAATACAGAAAACATCCTGGGCCTGAGTGAAAACTTTGACTTAAACAGGTATTTGAGGCATCAGAGTTCACCTTATTGCGAATTGACTGTATTCAGCTTAACTTAAATGAACTTCTCCAAGATAAAAATTTATCTCCCATGGTAATCATTCATATACTCCACAATAGAAAACTTGTAGTTAAATGCGTGTAATGTTTCGATCCAATTTAATTCATATTTGAAATATATATATTGTGGATGTTCATAGTCTAGTTTCATTGGTATTAGCATAACTAGCAAAAACAAACATGTCCATCATATCAGTATATGACAAGCCAATAACTGGATGTTTTTTTTTTTTTTGAAAATATATTTTTATTTTTAATCTTCACACAACATCTAGTTTTCTTTATATCTTGCACTAAAACTGGTTTTCAAAGACGTGAACACTGTGGCAGATGTGCCTAGATACGTGGTCTCTATGAAAATGTTAAAAAAGTTTTTGCTTTTCTTTTATTATATCACGAACTTCAATCTATGTAATGACCGTATTCACCAACACAGTTTAAACTACAATCGCTGGTGAAAGGATTGAAGATCGAAACGGATCGGTTAAATTGAGGATTTTAACCAATCTGTGTCGATCACTAATCCTTTTACCTGTGATTATAGTTTAAACGCTGTCTGTGAATACAGCTGAGTCTCACACACACAAATAGCTGATTCACTCTTTTTCTTTACAGTTGTACAGCAGTGGATAGTTGAAAAAGGCAGAGAGCTTTGGGAATTCTTGGAACCTGTAGACAGCTTACATCCAGTTCAAGTATGTGTACATGATCTTCTAGCATTAAGAAATAAACTTCTTTCAGAGACTAATGCATTTAATTTCACGAGATCTTGTGATGAATGCTTTGGTTACCCCTCCCTTGTCCTAAACTATCAAAGCTTCTCTCTCGACTGACATGGGATTTTTTTTTTCTTTGCAAATTTTACATGACGATTTTATTACTAGAAAATGAATTAATATTTTAATGATTGCGAATCGCATTAGAATCTCACTAATCTGGGACATATCACACCAGGGTGTGCTGTATCACTGGTAGATAGTTGGAAAAAATTCATCGGAGTAGTATAAAGTAAAAAAAAGTATAAACTTCTACGCACAGACATGCAATGGACATGTTTAACCATTATACACCAGTAGGAAACATGTCTAAAAGCACCAGATTACTGGACCAGTGAGTTAGTGCACAACAGAGTATAGAGGTTTACTGTAGGGTGGTCTCTAACCTTTCCCAAGTCACAAGCACTGCCTGCACCCATCATCAAACAAAGAGCACCCCTTTCTGCAACTTTGACGTACTAATACCTGAAATGTGCATTTAATTGAAATCCTGGAATGTAATTTTTACTGGGTGTTCAATTGAAGCGTTGGTCAAGTGCTCGCAAGCATGAAATCAGGAACAAGTATTCAATTTCTCAATTGTCAATTTTTCCTCACTCATTGTAAGGAAAATTGATGTCAGATGACGGCACTGTACATAACAATCATTACACAGAAACAAATTTCACTACACGCACACACACATTCCAACATGCACCAATTCATTAGAAGTTCCGCAGAGGAATGTGGTGAATGTGGAATGTTCGTATCTGGTTTAGTAGTAGAAGATTTGAGCATTGAGCAACAGATTGAAGATGGCTGATCTACCACACATATATATATATATATATATATATATATATATATATCAGAACCATAAATAAAATTCATTCTGATCATTTTCAATGGATAAAATTTTCATCTCAAGATAAATTAACTCTAGAATACTAACTCTACGCCTCAAAAATGTAAATGTATGAGCAGTTAACATGCAGTTTTTATCAGCTTTTTTTAGTTAGTATTCTAGGGTTAAGGAAAACCTTTTTTCATCATATATCAATATTTTTTTCTATTTGGTGAAGAGTACCCCCCCCCCTCCTCATGTTAAATATTACCCAAAAGAAAATTCACAATATCCTTACAAAATAATTCTATCAATAAATCCCTATTTTTACACACATTTTTAATTTCATTATTAATGATTTATACCTGTAAGTAAACGACTTCTGATCAAAATTTGAAAGTTCTGCAGTTTTGGTCATTTATTTTAAGGGAAACAGTTAATAAGATTTTTACTCTTTTCATAGGAAGCACTACCACTGGTTGTGCAGACAGTCTGGGACGAAATACAAGAGAAATTCCCACATGTTTTGGGAGAAGAAAATCCCAACAATCACTTGATTCGAAGCATTTTTGGTGATCAGGGTGGGCACTAGCACTTACTGAACCATATATATATATTTTTTTTTTTTCCTGCAACATAATGTTCATCTTGCCCATCGACATCATCTGAACTTTGTGTATAGTGTGAATTGTTTTGTTTATAAATGCGACAGAAACTGTGTTCATTCACTCTCAATCCATTATTTATTCATCATGAAATAAATTTTATATAAATTACTTGTTTTGGAACCTTTATTTTTATTTATAGTCTATACTTTTCTCAAAAATGTATGACTTTTCAAATTTATAATAGGAAAATTTTTTTTCCACGAGGTATTCAGATTTAAACTGTTTCCCCAGACATGACATAGCTTGTACACGTATAGCGTGACACTTATGTATGTACAAGTCCTATACAGCAGTGCTCTTCAACCTTTTTATAACTGCGGACTAGTGAAAGAAGTTGAAAAATTTCATGGGGGGGGGGGGGAATGGGAGAAATCATTTGCAGACTGACAAAAAAATACATGAGTACGAGAAATAACTTGTGTAATGCAATTAATAAATACCATAAATGAGAGAATTTTTGCAGATTAGTAAGAAATAAATTGGAGATATAATTTTTACAAAATGGCAAAAAAAAGACCCAAATAAATGGGAGAATTAGTTTACAGACTGGGCAAAATATAAATGGGGGAAAAATAATGTCCAGACTTGCTGTGAGAGAGGGGGTCAAGACAGAAATAAAAACCTATGTTGTGCTAGTACAATACTTGTATTTAATAAATGTTAAAATTATATATATAGGTTGTGCAGGAATTATCAAAATTTCTCAGACCCACAAGAAAGTCTCACCGATAGGCATTGGTCCACAGCAGCAGTTGAACACTGCTCTATAAAGTTCATTTGCATTGGTTTAAAAAAGTATTTAGTAATTTCTTCTATTCATTTATAATTTGTATAATTCATTTATCATTTATATAACTTGGACTCATCACATTAAAAAAAAAATGTTACCGATGGCTTTTATAGTTTTCTGGACATTTTTCTAAAAGGTAAAAACTTTGCAAGAAAAATTTGACATATTAACTATACATAAAAAAATCAACTGCACATCATTAAGGTGTCACTGAATCTACTATGCAGAAAATGTACTCTATATGTCTTATAGTTATATAATCACACAACATATCCTGCCAATTGATCAGGTTATTATGCAAGCATTTAAGATTCTGCATACACGATGTGATGATTGTGTATCAAATCAAAGAATAACAAACGTCTCAAGTTATAAATGAATTAGACTATCACTTATGTCATTCGTGTCACTGCTGTAGCCATAGGACCTATAAATATGGAAACAGTCATTTTCATGTTGGAAAAAACTAAATTCAATTTGTCAGAGGGTACCAACTGAAAGGATTATAAAAAGTATTTTCACATTAGGTTGATAAAGGATGGATTGATGACATGGAAGAAATCCAATAATTAAATAGCAAACGTAGATACATAGAATAGACAGAATTAATCAAGATGACTGCTTCTGAAACTGAAGTCCCCATGAAAAAGTGAGAGACAAGTTCACTATAAGCAACATAGCAGATAGGCTTCACAAGTTTAAATCATCAATGGATTATTACCACGATGCAGAAATACATGGCAACACTAATTCTCCACAAGATGAAGAATTACCAATATACTCCAACATATTTAATTAAATGAAGAAATGGCAAGACATTATCGATGTCATGGCAAAAAAAATCACATCCTCCCCTCCCTTTCTTTGTACCTCAGGCACACCCTGCTCTTTCCATTATATGCCTACAAAATAAAATTTTATGGCTTTGATTATTTGCAGATTTTTCGTATTCCTGGGGACTCTCAGAACATAACCTCTGCAAATACAGAGGGACGACTATGTACTGACAAAATTAAAAAATGCCTCAGATCAATTTAAATCCCAATAAATCCCAAAAAAAGAATTTTATGAACCGTTTATTAATTCACATTATATAACTCAAATTATCATAGTAGAGATATATAGAATGACATCAAAATTTACAGTCGTACATGTCGCAGAAAAAAAAAACAGCAAAAATATGGAGAAACATAACATTCAATGGCAATTTTTGCGATGATCGCTACCACCCCTCAGAGCTAACACCAAATGTAAGACTGACCCACCAGTCACTTTGTAATCGGCTGCAGTTTTATCATCACTCCTACAAGAATAAAACAAAACAAATTTTTGTTATAGTCTACAAATTTCCCAAGTAGGCCTACTACTATTGATAACAAAAATATATAATATTGTAATAATAATCATCTATACTTCTTGAGTATCAGATAAATTTATTTGTCCCATGTTGGAAATAGTACTATTACAGACTTAATCATCACCACCACCATAATCATCATGAGAAAACTGCGGATTATATTACCCATGAACAATCACAGCTCCTATCACATCACAGGCGCATTATAGGCAGGAGATTATAGCAAATGTTTGGTAGAAACTACGATAAGGGTTACTTACATCTGCTTTCCACTGAAAATCAACCTCTGCTGAGCTGGTGGAATGCCTTCTTTTTCTTCAACTCTTTCTTTTATTCGTTCCACCTGAAAAAAATCAATCACAAAATTATTCAACATGAATAATTTAAAACATATAATTGTCACAAAAATATGTCTATTTCTCTTAGTTTTACATCCATAAAAATAAAACCTTTAACTAGGAGTCAGTCTCCCCCCCCCCCCTCCATTGTAAAAGTTAAATGATTTTATAACAGTCTTTTGCTTCATAAAAAATCTGCAGCATCTCAGGACACCCCCTGCTTTCCCACCCTACAAGTTATGGCCTTACCTAAAACACAAAGGTTACTGCACTCTAAAGCAGTGGTTTCCAAACTGTGGGTCATGACCCCTGGGATGGGGGGGAGGGGGGGTCACGAAAGATTTTCCAAAATTTAAGTCTTAAATCGAACTTTTATTTTTTCGTAAAGCAAATAAAGACTACATGTCAAACCTTAGAAAACACACCTTGACTCTTAGCTAAACTCATTATTAACCAAGCACTCACAAGTCAAAAGTAAAGCACACAACTAATAAATTTGAAACTATAGAGTGTCCGGGGAAAAAACCTTGTCCTTTAAAATTTTAAAAACAGTTAAATGGGGGGAAAAGTTTTTTTTTTCATGCTTGGAGACAGCGCTATAAACTTCTAATTATCAGGTTTTATGAAATCATGTAGTTGCAGATTTTGATGATAGAAAGCCTTACAATCATTCAACTTTCATTTGGTTGTCAAGCATAGGTTGATGTATTGCTGCATACACATATAAGAGCACTGACACATCTTGATCAGAATAACGTTTGTTTTTTTTAACAATTATAAAAAAGAGTAGATCATGCACACATGAAATTCATGTGAGCATGATCTACTCTGCTTTTTTATACTATTACAGCACCATCTATAGATTAAATTTTAACTGAAGGTTAAAAAAAGGGGGAGCCAACAATAAAATTCATGTCAAAAAGGTGTCACACATCAAAAAGTTTCGAAACCATTGCTCTAGAGCAGTGTTTCCCAACCGGTGTGCTCAAGCACCCGAAACTCATCAGATAAGCCGTCATCTGGTAGCAGCGTCAGCTTTGGCCTGAGTTAAGTCTGGCTGTCCATGTACAACTCCGTTCAGCCAACACCATGTATAACAGAAAACTTTGGTGCAAAACTTGTGACGTCACTGAAGAAGTCCATTCCATCTATAGTCATTGGCTATACTGCAAAAAAAGGTAAAGATATCGCATGCATCAGCCTGCTATATCCAATGGCTGCAGGTGAAATGGACTTCTTCAGTGTCGTCAAAGCTTCGTGAGGAGGCCTTTTGCTATAGATGGCGTTGCTTTGCATCAGTCCAAGGTTGTGAGCGGTTCTATCTATCTATAGATAATGTTGGTTCAGTGTGCACGAGCTTAAGGAAAGAGGATTCATTGGCTTTGTAATTTATAGTTTTGGGTGCTCACCCGGCAAGTGAGAGGACATGGGTTCGATTCCTAGCAAGGCCAGTTGAATTTTTTTTTCTTCGCCTCAGCCAGCTGTCGAAACCTTCATAGTAATAGCAGAGAGTGGCTTCCCCTTCAGATAAGCTGAAAGACCTCATTTGTCAACACTTATCAAGATAGCAATATGCAATAAATATGTACTTTCTATCTCATCTCTTTCCACTGAGAATATCTACTGAGTTGTTAACCATTTGACTTCACAGACAGTGCAGAGGAAATAAATTTCACTGCTTGCGAAAGAGATGAATTTATTGATCTTTCTGTTGATTCCACACTCACCAAGTTCACCAAAAGAGTGAGGCATCAGTTGCTCCTTTTTTAACTTGGACTGAGAGATGAGTATCTTAATATAATGAAGAAAGCAACTAAGGCATTTTTGTTCTTTTCAACATCATATGTATGCGAACAAGCCTCTGCTATGACAACAATAAAATACAAAGCAAGAAATAGACTACTACTACTACTTAACCGTACACGCAGCTTGTACACATTTCTCTATGGAATCTCTATCGAATTGGTACATGCCAGAATGTGCGCATATATGTTGTGAATCTAATATGAAGTTTGTTTTTGTGTAATGCTTGTTATGTGTAGTGCTACTATCCGTCAAGAAATACACTGCAAGACCTTGAGAACAATTTATGTGTTTCGTTGCCACCTTTAAGGCCTGATTTTAAGTATTCGTGCTCTAAACATCAATCACAAGTTTCACACTAATGATTAATTGAATAAAACTTTATTGATGTATTTTTGCTCAGCGATTTTCATTGTAGTAAACTGCATTCTGTATTCAAGGAAGGGTGCCCTAATTTTTTAATGTTATTCCAGAGGGTGCCACAAACTTCAAAAGGTTGGGAGACACTGCTCGAGAGAATTGATTTCGTATAACAACCACCTAAACATACTATAAATATGTTAAGGTCCAATTCTAAAGTCTGTTGTCATCATGAAGTGGCCTATCAGTTGCTGGCCACTCCAAGAAGATGCAAGACTTCAGACATGAACTGCAACACACACACACAATGGAACTTTAACCGACTATAACACAGGGCCATGATAGATTTTTTGTCATAGGTGAGAGCAAAAATTATTTTGCTATTACCTCAATGTAAAAACAAACAATCTTACCATAAGAGTTTTTTGTTCCCTTAAAGACTATAACCAACCCAAGGCACAAGCCTCCCCAGCCTCATGCTAGTTGTGTGGGCCTGCTACAACACAAAGCTGCCCTTAAGAGATGCAAAATTAATCACAGGGCCCCCCTCCTCACGGTACAAATGATTTGCTTAAATTTTTACCCCATTCCTAATGAAAGGCACAAAATATACAAATGCATGTAACAATGAGAAGTTGCATAACACGGGACTACTGTACAAATGAATAGATCGTGTATGTTACTTTCTCTCACCTTATCAGTAGGTTCAATATCAATTTCAATCTGAAAAGAAATTTGAAAAAAAAATTAAATAATGGTAGCCAGAAGAACTGAGCACTTCAATCCAGAAAGCACAACACTGTTATAAAGTATTTATCACCAAAGACTCAAAATTCAACTGCATCTACGCTCAACTGTTTTACATTAACTTAGTAAACGAAGAGACATACAGTTTTTCTTCTGGGCTATTATACTACTGGTCAAAGTTCAAAATACCACCAGATGTTTCCTCTGCTTTCTAAAACCACACTGACAAATAAACTGAGCACAGACCAAATGCAAGTTTTTATACAATGCTTCAACTGGTTGTTTTTTTTTTCTTCACGCAGCCGAGGATATCAGTTCATTTAATTTGAGGCTTTCCTTCTTGAAACTGCGATGCTACTGAATAACTTGTGGGAAGTGTCATGCTAGCCCTATCAGAAAGCCAGTTAACCGAAAAGTTTCCAGAGGAGTCAGAGTAATCTTGTAAAGGTGCAGTGAATGCAAAAATGCAGCACTAACATCAACCTCATGAATACATTTTAATGCTTTTACATGCTGTGCTGCATATTGTAAGAAATATGATATTTTTTAATTGAAATAGTACCCATTAGGTAACGAAATGCCCGTCCAAATATTTTTACTTTTATTCACTCTTTCTGCCAGATTTTTTGTATAAGATATGCTTCAATTATAAAAATAATTCTTAAAACATGTATTTATGTAAAACTTTCTGATGGTAAAAATTAAATTAAAATTGATTTAAATAAACAATGGTTTTTCACTTATATTTTATATTATTACAGGGTAAAAAAAACCACTAAATTTTAGCCTATTTTGTACAGCAATATTTACCTATAGTCATTGATCATTTTTGTGGCACCACAAGATATTTTCTGCATACGAGGGCAAATTGGATTCGGACTTATAATTTATTGCCTATTCCGAACGGCAGCTTTGTTTTTTTATACACATCAAGAGGTTGGTGCTCTAACCCCTCTATGTGAGACTCCCTTCAGTAGCAATAGTTTTCTGTGCTAATGTTTCTGCTGTTTCGTTTGTACCCCACGCCAGGAAAGTTTCTCACAAGAACGAACCATGTATTGAACTTACGACACCTATAAACATCCTTTGGTACTTTAGGCAAGTATCTTATCTGCCTGAGCTATCACGCCCTTTAAACATAGTAATATGATGTTTATACATATGTACAGTCAAACCTTGTTAATGAGTCAGTCTTGGGAGAGCAAAAATACAACTTAGTAAGCGGAGTGACTCGTTAAACGGAGTAAGCCATAGCTGTGCCAATTCCTGCCTGAGGACAATTGGGACTTCCCAAAAGTGACCCGGTAAGCGGAGTGACGTGTTAACCGGGTGACGCACTAACGAGATTTGACTTTATACACCTATACATTTTATTCAACACTCCAAACTTAGCCTACATGACTGGCAAAAATATATAGACTTACCTCTTTACCAGTGAGAGTCTGTTCCATCGCAAGTGGTGAGGGGGGAAAAAAATAACAGTAATCAGATATTTCATAAAGAAAAAAAAGACTTTTCATGCATTTAAATCATCACATTTCTACAACTGGTGTCCCAAGTCTATCTAGAACCCTGCCAGCACTACCCTTGTGGGGGAGGGGGAATGGCCAAGGGCTAATTGGTTTTACTTGGCAAATTTTTGAAATATTCAACTAGTTCTCATTTTGCTAAGGCCCGTTCTCTTGAGGTGCCTGGGTGGGTCCATGCGTTAAGATGAAACTGGACCTTTACCCAGCTTCAACTCCCCCCTTTTTTTTTAAACATTACTGCTATGTAACCATACATGCACCTTGTACACACTCCTCTACAGCAGCAGTTCTCAAACGGTGCTCCGTGGAGCCCTTAGGGTTCCTTGTGCACTCTCCCGGGACTCTGCGGCTACTCAAGGAAAATAAGAAAAAAAACAGTAAAATTAAAATATTTTTAAATAGAAATATAAAATATTTTTAAATAGTAAAATTAAATCATTAACTGATGAATAATTAAAAAAATTGGTCTATAGGGCTCAGCCACAGAATTTTTTTTACTAAAAAGGGCTCCGCGAGTCAAAAAAGGTTGAGAACCGCTGCTCTACAGAATTTCTAATGAATTGGTACATTCTGGAATGTGTGTTCTGAGCTCATGTATGACTAACGTATTCATGTAGTCAGAATCGGGCTTGCTTCGTGTTCTTACTGGTGCTGCCACCTATATTGCACATCTTTAAACTTGAAGTAAAGATGGTAAATGAATGAATTTCTGTGTCATGTCAGTATCGCATAGCTGCCAACTTTTGAAAATGAAAATTCGGGAGATTTTCGAGCGACCCCGTATTTTATGCTAAAACCACTCCCTAATAAATACGAAAGGGATTTTTCCAAATAAAATAGGGATTTTCCACACATAAAAGTTAAAGCATACGGAATAAAAACCCTATGCAAAAACAAGTGAAATTAGAGGCCAAACTTCAAAATAGTGATCTAAAAAAATAAATATTGTGTTCAATTAGAAACGCTGTGAACAAACATTCTGCATGAATGACCCCAAAATCATTGGAAGATGAAGGGAAAAAAAGCGTCAATTTTTGAAGAGCACTGACTTTTTGTGACACTTGCTTAATGTTTTTTTTTTTCATTTCACATGAGTGATGATGGCAGTCTTTCCATGACCGATGTTTATGTCCGTAACACAACTTGTACAAAAAGGAAAAATCTGCCCTTTTCCGGAATGTTTGATGAAAGAAAATTCAAAAATCAGAGGGATTGTAAAATGGGGAATTTCACCATTTACGACGTTTGACGTCATTTCAAAAGGAGAAAATAAAAGAGGCTTCATGCCCCACAAGAAATTCCTTAGGGATTGTTTTCATAAGCGGGAA